>NC_086237.1:8018336-8138336 GCF_036321145.2 Pelmatolapia mariae | reverse complement strand
TCTCAAAAATCAATCAAAAGGTTCTGATTTTAAGACTTATTTCCTAAATCCAAACAGGTATCAAAGAATCTGGAAGTAACTTTGAATCAAACTGGATTTCTGGCCTGATTCAGATTTACCACCCAGCAGTCTTGGACCTTGTAATGCTTTTGAGCGTGAACAGAGGCAAAGCATAACAACTAGGTCCCAACATATGGCATTTCACTGGTTTTAGAATGTGACACGCAGCCATTTCCACATATAGATATAAATGAATGTTGTATGCAAAAATGTATTGCTCTTCTTCAGTTTCTTAGTTATTATGCGTATGATTAACGAGAGTTTGACTAAAAGAAACATTAATGATCTTGAAATACAAGCTGTGATTGGTGAATTTTGCCTCAGCATCTCTGTTTCTTTGATCTGCCACTTCATGATAACTTTCTGTGGTTGCATTTTGAAAAATCACCTCATACAGGAATATCTATTTGGGAAGATACTTCACAAACATGTTCTACTTACTGGTTCTTTGGGTCTCGCGCTGTACTGGTAAAACAATGTGTTTAAAACATCAAAAGCTGTAACAGCAGCTTGCTCCAGTCTAGTGAAAGTGGTAAATGGTAAATGGACTGATTCTTATATAGCGCTTTTCTACTCTCCCGGCGTACTCAAAGCACTCTATAACTTGCCACACTCACCCAATCACACACATTCAGTAATGTATATACCTTTACATATTGTACATATATTTATTACTTTTTAGATTAGCCATTTTTATATTTTGCTTGTTTTACATTATTGTATTTTGCACAACTCTGTTGCTTGTGAAGCTCGCACACAAGAATTTCACTCACATGTACTGTACCAGTGTACCTGCACATGTGATGTGACAATAAAAGTGATTTGATTTGATTTGACATTCTCACCAGCCCTTTCTCTAGCCTGAGTGCTTTCTAACGATATTCATACACATTCATACTCCAATGGATGCATCGGAGAGCAACTTGGGGTTAGTATCTTGCCAAGGGATACTTGACACACAGATTGGAGGGATCGAACCACCAACCTTCCGATCAGTAGGTGACCTGCTTTACCTCCTGAGCTACAGAAAGTGAAAGCTAGAGACTGTATAGTGAAATACATTTAATGTAGGGTGCATATATACAATGTATAGTGACCTGAAACATCATATTCAATGTGTACCCAAATATTGAGAACAATATGGGGCTTTTTTGCCTTGTTCTCGGCACTAGATGAGATCAAGTTGTATTGAAAATGGCATTTGCTGTTTACTGCCAAACAAGTTAACTGTGTGGGGAGGAGAAATTAGGGGAGACAGATGCTCACATCTCAGAAACTCATTAAAATGAATGAAAGGCATTAGACTGGGGCAAATGTTTTTATCTGTAGCCAGTGGGAATTTGAAAATTGATTGAACATGGTCAGGGAATGGGAGGTTCTAATGAAGATTATTGGCATTTTATGCCTGTGACAGACACCTCAATGCTGGCTTTGCTGACAGTAGAAATTAAATTGTCTTTTGAAGATATTACGCCCCTCATTGCCTTTTCTTACAAAGAAATAAATGGAATGATTTAATTATGCTCCATAAAAAGATGAAGATGTTGTATACTGTATTTCAGCACTTCACAGGACATGTGGCTTGGAGAAAAGATACACGAGGATGAATAATAAAAAAATAACTTCAGTAGTTTTTCCCTTTATCCCTTTGGCTTTTACCTTTCACATCACTGCTGACTCTGTTAGACCACATGTCCATGTAAGATTTAGAGCTGCTCTCAGTTACTTATGTTACTTTTGACTAATGCTCAGTGATCCTGAGTACCTTCAGTTGTCTCTGTTGTCATCTTATGATGGTACAGTATCAGGTTTTTTTTCTAGCACTGATGGGGTTTATGAACATTTACCTATGCAATTTTACTCTAAAGTCACTGAGTATGGCCACATTTTTCTTTTACAAATGCACATGCTACACACAACTCAGACAAATCTGCAAAGGACTGTTGTGATGTGGGGGTTGATCCACTCATTAACATTGCAAATGAAAGTGAATCTAGTCTAAATATAGTATTTCATAAACAAATATAGGTTACTGGGACACAAGAAACTGTCTTGTCTTTAGTCCCATGGGGGTTGTATTCTCAACCTCAAAGAGCTTTAGAAGAGTAAGCACTGTTTTCTTTAAAAAAAAAAAAAAAAATGCTGGCTTTGTTGTCAAGCTCAGAAGCCGTCATATGCAGATTTGTGGAGGTGGGCTATGCATCCTTTGTGGTTAAACCAGTACATCTTATGTACATTTGTGGATGCTCAAATGGTGCTCCTCAATTTCCACTTTTGATCACTTTACTTCATAAAATATACCGGTATACCTTTGCCTTTTTTTTATAATGTTCAGGCATAAGTGATCATGTCTGCACCACACACTCTTAGCCCTTTTCAGAATCAGAATCAGAATAGTTTATTGATCCCGATTCTGATTCTGAAAAGGGCTAAGAGTGTGTGGTGCAGACATGATCACTTATGCCTGAACATTATAAACATTATACTACGTACTTGCCTTAACTCAGATTTGCTCCAATCAAGTACCACCTAACGTGCGTGTTGTTATAGCAAACCGGCCGAAAGTCCCGTGCCGTCATTTGTATGCAAATTGAATGCCACAACAAAGGAGCATGTGCCTGATTCTGGGACTATTGTGTTGCTTTTTGTGCAGCCATTTCCTTCGTTGCCGGGTTTCAAAAATGCCGGTTTTGATTTTCGTCAAGGAGGCACTGTCGTGACTCATCAAGTGACACCACTGACTAGCCAATCGGTGGCATACGGTCTGCTGACATCACATTTTCAAATCACCTCAGATTGCTTTGGACCCTGGCCAAGCAAGTATTAAAAAAGTACTTGGTACCAGGTACTACCACCTAACCCTAACCCTAAAAACTGAACACGTACTAGTGGAAAAGAGCTTTTTATGTGCACATACAAAACTGCATTCTGTTTTAACTGCTTGATATAAACATTTTTATTTTTTCCTTGCAAGTGTCCATTTTCATTTACAATGGAATATGCTGATGGAAAACTAACACAATCTAATCAAACTGTGATGTTGGAATTTTTGGTGAAATTAGTTTCCAGTCAAAAACAATGCAAATGAAATATAAGAGAAATAAAAATAGTATTTAACAGCTGTCCTTGTACACTGGACAATGACACGAAATCAGTTTGGTTCAGTGGCCGTGCTTAACATGACAGTGAAATGTAAACTCGCATTTTGAGTCTTCAGTGAGATTATATTACATGAGATTTTGTCTATAAAGAATAAAAGTGACCTACATAAAAAATGACCTTTAATAAAGTCCATGAAAGCACAAAAAAGAAAAGACTGATTGCCACAGAGATGGTTAGAGACATTCACAAATACATCTTTTCCTCCAATCAGTCTTTCAGCAGGTAATAAGACACTTTCCATCTTTCCATCTACTTAAGTTGGCCGAGATTCACCTCAGAAACTGTGCTTTTATTCACTTAGCAGACAGTGTGATTCATAAAGAGGTAGATTACGGTATACTGTGAGTCATGCCTAACCACCAACCACAGCTCATATTTCAAGATCATTCATGTTCCTTTTAGTCAAAGAGAACATGAACACTGAAGTTTTCCTCTGCCTAAAATTACAATTACACGTCATGAACTTGGAGTGTATGACATGTTTCTCCCAGAAGGTAAGCACATAAAACGTATGCCATCCAGTTTTTATAGCCTGAATAAACTCCATCACGGCTGAGCAAGCATCTAAACTTATATTTGTATTCTTTCACAAATTCATTTATCATTAGGCTGACTAACTAGTTCCGACTTTGGGGGAAAACTGAATTGCGTCATTAAATGTAGAAGAAATTTGAAAACTCAAGGAAATTACCACCGAGCTATGCCCTGTGGCTTATGTAATGATTGCTATGTTCAGAGTGTTAGCATGCTGACATTTAATAATCAAAGTCATACAGAAATTACAATTGTTGATTGGAACTGATTTTGAAACTTTTTGACAACTTTTTTGGTTTTAGCTTTTCGGTTGTACTTAAGCAAGTCTGCCATCAAATGATCACTACTGGTATTTATCCCATAGGGAACATTACATCTGCTCCAATTGTCATTTAAATTCACCCATCACCTCATGGGACCACTCATCCTGTTCCAAGTAAGCCAAACAGCGAAGCCTAACTTCTAACCTTAACCAATAGTCAATTGGTGGCATCACACCCAAAAGGTGGATTAAGTTGTAAAATCGAGAGGAAGACAGAGAAGCAGGTGGTAGTTCCTACTGCCAGTGGACAGTAGCTTCGCCAAAAGATGGAAAGGGTTTCGATTGAATTTGAATCTCCTTCAAGTGCCCATTAACAGTAAAATATGTTGTGCATCATTTGGCCACAATAACTAGGTACTGTGTCCTTGAATATGATTATTAATTTTTCCACTTTGTGCAGGGGTACACTCATTTTAAGGGTAATATGTGTCTGTTGTTTATTTGTGTTACTAAGTTTACCTCAAAACTCCAGTCACTTCACATCTATGCATGATCAGATAACCCCTGAGACTTCCTCCCTGATGTCAGCATTTCCTTTTTCACTTAATGTCTGTCTTTTTGTCAGGTGGTTTTCTCATTTACCCACAGCACACCTGCCAAAGAACACAAAAAAAGATTTCATCCATCAAACCAGAGCACAGTGGAACACCCAAGCACGGAGAACTGAGCCCCCAGAGAGACTGTCATCCTCAAGTTACCATGCTGAACATAACTCTAGGTCTGGACATAGAAAGGCAGATGAAAGCCAGAGACAGAGGAAGTCAGCGAGCCAATGGACAAGTGTCAGGAAAACGAAAAGATTGGAACTGAGGGTAAATTTTCAAACAGGCAAATAAAACGCGTGGTAACCACACAACAAACAAAGCCCAAACAAGATAGTTTCACCACTTCATACCAGATTAATGTCTTATTTTCAGAGAGAAACACTTATTAGTTATAGAATAGATTATCATAGACAAAGAGCTGTATTTAAAGTTTTCTGGACAGCATATTTTATCTGTGCCACCGAGTTATACTTCAGTGTTTAAAAAAATAGATATATTATATAACATTGCTATGGATAATATTTGTTTGCTTTATATTGCAGTTTTACAGTTTCCATGTCTGCATGTCTATGTGAGAGTCTGCTTGGGAATTTTATGTGTGGTTCCATGCAGACATTCACATACCCGCCAATTTGTTGTAACCCTGTGGACAGTTGGGCAACCTTGGTAGTTGAAAAATGATGTCAGTCCACTTCCTCTAATGATCACTTGAGGTTGATTCCAAAGTAAGCCAGGCCCAATAGACCATGTAAAATATGTCTATTAAAACATGAAAAAAAGCAATATTACTTTTGTATTTTTTTAAAATAACATAGCCATCTTATCTGGATACCGTAAGACTTCAATTTAGAGGCATGGTTTTCTGTCGCACTGTGGGGAAAGTCACAAACTTTGTGCTTTAGTTTTGGTGTGCAAAAGTCTAGTATTTTATTAGTACCAGGTGTACTCAAAGCATCTACTCGACCATTTTCTAATATTTTTGCATGCATTCTCAAGCATGTATAGTGCTAGCAATGTAAAAAGGCTTGGGTTAAAATGAGAAATTTACAAAGGGAACATCATCCTGTCACCTTCATGACAACAATAGTCTGAGACCACATTCAGAATCTGAGCTATGCCTGAGCCAGTGTGCGCTACCTGATAATTATTTTTTCTTTAGTTTAGGGGAGTTTTTCCCCCGTTTTATCTGTTAGTGGATTACTTTATTTGTATCTCAGCTTGTGTTGTCCCCTCACTTTGTATCAGTCTTTGAAAGTCTGACAATTTAGAAACACTTCCAAACAAGTTTTGTCATCACAGTGTTCACTACTTTGTGTAAAAGGTCAGATTTCACTGAGTTGTTCCACTAAATTATCTTCACCTATTACAAAGCTTTGCCTCGATTTCCACCAGAAAAAGAAAAGAAACTTCATTCTTTAACAGAGACCGCTCTCAGTCTGTAATGGTGTTTTTTCAGTCTACAGCGTGGTAATAGGTAATCCTCGGCCCCCATCCCTATGACCAGACCAAACATTTACAACTTGTGCCTCACCTGCCTACAGTATTCATCTACAGTATGTCACTGTTAATAATTTGTGACCTCAGCTATGCCAGACTGAAAGAGGATGCAGGGTTGTTACTTGTAGCTCAGAGAACCTGATATTTCCATTGTCTGTTAACTCACAGCAGCTCTGTTTGACATTTTGCAGGAGGACCAGGAGACCTAGAGGAACTGGGTTACACAGAAGCTGCAAATCTTTGTGTTTGTTTTAATCTGCATTCACTGCCAGATGACTGGACTATAGATCAGACTTTTACTTCACTTACAATATGTCACGTGTGAGATACTGTCCCTTGGGCAGATTAGAGTGAATATCGCATCAGACAAATGACTACATTAAAGCAGAATTCCTACATTTTGAGACACTGGAATCTGACACAGTATTTGTAGATGCCTAAAACATCCATCGGTAGGAAGAAACTGCAAGTTTCAACAAGTGTTTGTGAACTAAAAATCACGAATGTGGGATACTGTTTGTCTGTGATTTGAAGAGCCCAGCGCTGCTCCCGATGCAGGGAAAACCAATTATGCAGGAGAGACCTACCTCGGCACTTGTGCAGGTGAAGCCAAAGGGAAGATATGTTTCACCATATTTTCTAGTCTTTGGCGTAGAATGAAGTTGGTTTGGAAACATATTCAGCGATGCTTCATCTCCTTGCGTTTGTGGAGGCGCCCCGTGCTAGCAGTGTCCAAGCGTTGGTTTTTTTTGTCTTGTTTTTTCCTTTTCATGCCGCGCCCCCCCTTGCAATGGCTCTGCGCCCCCCCAGGGGGCGGGCCCCACACTTTGGGAAGGTCTGGCTTATGGAATGATGATGTCATATGGACCTTTGTGACATCACCTTTGCTGCTTTGATGTGCTGGAATGTCCTTTGAAGATTTTCCTTAAATAGGGTAGAAAGGCAACAGCTTGTAGTCAGTATTTTTGCAGCATATGTATTTGCAGAAGTTGTTTTCGCAGCTTTCGAAGGTTCACCAGAGAAGTATTTTGAAACATTTGGATTGTTTTCAGAGTCACTGTTTACAGACCACGACATGTCTCAGAGAAAACACCAAAAAAGACCAAAAGCTCACACTAAGCCTCCTCTCTTGACACAAATGGAAAAAATGATTCAGGAGCTCCAACGAAAGCGTAATCAAGCGCTGGAAGAAAATGAAGGTTTGCCCGAGAAGTATTTTGAAACATCTGAATTGTTTTCAGAGTCACTGTTTACAGACCACGACATGTCTCAGAGAAAACACCAGAAAAGACCAAAAGTTCACACTGACTCTCCTCCCTGTAGACGAATGGACAAAAATAATCAGGAGCTCCAACAAAAGCTTAATCAAGCGCTGGAAGAAAATGAAGAAATTCTTTTTGAGAAGGAAGAATTGAACATAAAGCTAGGAGACGTGGAACACAAACTCAAAGGCATGGTGGAAAAATACAGAGTGCTCCAAAAAAGGCATGATGACACACTGGTAAGAAATGAACAGTTACTTCACAAGAACGAGCAACTACAAAAAAGACAGAAAGAAATGGATCACAATCTTCAGAACACAGAGGATCAACAAACTAACAACAGTACGCAAGCCCAAGAGCAGATTCTGTTCCTGAGGAACAAAATCAAGCAAAAGAAAGCTGAATTAATAGAAATGGTCGAGCAGCTTCACAGTGATGCTCTTAATGAGGAGTTACATTGTGAAGTCCAACAAATGGACACAGTGAATCAGGAACTCCAACAAAAACTTGATGAAACACTGGACAGAAATGAACAGTTACTTCATGAGAACGAGCAACTACAAGAAAGACAGAAAGAAATGTCCAAGCAGCTTCAAGACAGGGAAGCTATTAATAAGGAGTTACAGTGTGACCTCCAACAAATGAACATAAAGAATCAGGAGCTCCAAGGAAATTTCAATCAAGCGCTGGAAGAAAATGAAGAAATTCTTTTTGAGAAGGAAGAATTGAACATAAAGCTAGGAGACGTGGAACACAAACTCAAAGGCATGGTGGAAAAATACAGAGTGCTCCAAAAAAGGCATGATGACACACTGGTAAGAAATGAACAGTTACTTCACAAGAACGAGCAACTACAAAAAAGACAGAAAGAAATGGATCGCAATCTTCAGAACACAGAGGACCAAAAAACTAACAATAAGCAGTGCCAGCCTGACATAAAGATTATTAATGATGGCTGGGGAATTTTATTTGGTCAAACCCGGGAGGGGATTATGAACCTGATGGACAAAAACAAGAAAAAGAAAGCTGAATTAAAAGAAATGGCCAAACAGCTTCAAGACAGTGACGCTCTTAATGAGGAGTTACAGTGTGACCTCCAACAAATGAACATAAAGAATCAGGAGCTCCAAGGAAATTTCAATCAAGCGCTGGAAGAAAATGAAGAAATTCTTTTTGAGAAGGAAGAATTGAACATAAAGCTAGGAGACGTGGAACACAAACTCAAAGGCATGGTGGAAAAATACAGAGTGCTCCAAAAAAGGCATGATGACACACTGGTAAGAAATGAACAGTTACTTCACGAGAACGAGCAACTACAAGAAAGACAGAAAGAAATGTCCAAGCAGCTTCAAGACAGGGAAGCTATTAATAAGGAGTTACAGTGTGACCTCCAACAAATGAACATAAAGAATCAGGAGCTCCAAGGAAATTTCAATGAAGCGCTGGAAAGAAACAAAGAAATTCTTTATGAGAAGGAAAAATTGGACATAAAGCACAGAGGCACGCAGGACAAACTCAAACACGTGGAGGGAAAATACAAAGTGCTGGAAAAAAGGTTTGATGACACAGTGCACAAAATGAAAGAGTTACTTCAAGAGAAAGCGCAACAGCAAGAAATACAGAAAGAAGAAAAACTTATTTCCCAGGACTTTATGAGGAAGCATCTAAAACTGCAAGAATTTTATTTTGAAATGAAGGACAAAACAACTGGACTGGAAGTAGCAAAGGAAAAACTGGAAAAACAATGCTCAGAGATGCAGAGAAGGATTGCTGAAATGCTGAGAAAAAACACAGAGCTTGAAGAACTTTCTAACAACTTAAAGTGCAAAAACACTGAAATGCAGGCGCAAAAGGCAGCATCTAAAGAACTGAAAGAAAAGCTTGAAGAAAAACAAGCAAAATTAGAAGAAGTGGAGCAAAGATGCAAGAAACTTGAGATGCAAAATGCAGACACAATCAATGAATTGAGAACCCTCATCCTAGAGAAAAAAGCACTCGTGGAACAGCAACTGAAAAAGAAGAAAAAACGCTTCTGCTGGTTCCGGAGGAGGGACACTGCTGCTTCTTCACCTGATGTAGCCTCATCTTTCTCAACCTCTGTTCCATCTTAATTTTTACCTCTCCTCTCCCTTTCTCTCCTAACACCTCTCCTATCTCCCTCCCCTCTCTCTCTCTTTTCACCCTCACCCCCCAACCAGTCCCAGCAGTTGACTGCCCCTCCTGAGCCTGGTTCTGCTGGAGGTTTCTGTTTAAAGGCAGTTTTTCCTCCCCACTGTCGCCAAGTGCTTGCTCAGAGGGGATTGTTGGGGTTTTCTCTCCTCTGTCTCTTTCCTTTTTTCTATCCCTTCTTTTCACCTCTTTTTCTCCCTTCTACCTTTTCTTTACTCCCCCCCCCCCTCCCCCCTTTTCATTTCCTCCATCATCTCTCTACCCTGTGTTAAAGTGAACACAGGGTAGAGAGATGATGGAGGAACAATAAAGACAATTAGCCAAATACTACATGTGTCAGATCAATGTCTTCATTCAAGAATAATCCATCTTAAGTATAAAAACAAGAAATGGGTAGTAGCCACATGTCTGTTTGTGTGTGTGCAGAATATGCATACTTTAATTGTATCCAAATCCCAGAAGGAATTAAATAAAACTAGAAGACAAATAAAACAAACAAAACAAAACAAAAATATATTTTTCTCCGTTCCCAGGTCGGGTTTGGTTTTAAACCTGACCACTACCGGCACACTTTAGCGCCAGACATTTTCGTAAAGCTTTTTTTTTTGGCATTTCCTTTGACCCGTTCAATAAATTTGTCATTTTAAGGATGGCTTGTTTCCAGTCCAGGCATTACTGCCTGAATGACTGTCATGGATCGAGGTGATCCAAATGTAGGTGCAGAAGAAAGTCTTTAACTTCCCTTAAGTACAGTGGCAGTGGATGTGGGTTGGAGATGCAATGAGCTTGAACCTGCAGGCGACCATCTTCACTGACCACACCATCTGTGACGGAGGACTCATCTCTCCTGGTGTCCTGCAAGCAAATAATCATATTTTTTGGAACATGAACTTAATTGCTTTCTTAAAACATTTTTTTTTGCATTTTGTATATAACAGACTCCAATTTAGACAATCTCAGGCTCCCTCCCCACCGGAGAGGTGACATTCAATGTCCCACTTGTCAGCCTGGATAACCCTGACCACCACCCGACACACAATAATGTCATGAAAGCATCATTTTAAAAAGGGCTATGCAAACATGGCCAATAACTTTCTAATGATCTGCAAAATGATTTGGGCACAAAACAAATTTTGCTGTAAGAAAACTTGCAGACTTCACTATATACAGTGTAGAACCTCTAAATTAAGTTTGGGGGATGTGATCTTTCAGGAAATGCAGACCAAACTGTTTTTGTTTGTTTACTTACACAGCATGTCTTGTAGAATTAACTGGAGTCAACAGCAACAGCTTAGTGCAGTCATATCTCAAGTCTAATAACAGAAGACAGGAAAAGATCAGTAAACAAACAACTTCCCCAAACCAAAGCACAAATAAAACAATAAGTAAAATAGGCTGATCTAGGGCTGGGCGATATGGCCTCAAATTCATATCGCGATATAATTTGAAGCATGTGCGATAACGATATATATCACGATATATTCTTTTCTTCTGTATAACGTATTTTCCACACTATAAGGCACACTTAAAATCCTTTAATTTTCTCAAAAATCGAGAGTGTGCCTTATGTATGAATTCTGGTTGTGCTCACTGACCTTGAACCGATTTTGGCGTGTAGAAATCTGTTAAAAAATGTTTTAGTACAACTTTGGTAAGCCTGCTGATGGACTGCTTGATGGATTGTCAGAGCATTACGGCTGCCGTAGTGAGGAGTAATCTGGGTCCAAAACTCCGTCCCCCAAAGTCAAACGAACAGTGAGAGTTAAAAACAGTCTAAATTCTTTCATCTTTAATTAAATCATCAGCGTTGCTGCTTTATCGGGTGTAACAATTAAGTTTAACATCCATCCATCCATGAAAACAGAATTTATTAAATTTAACGGAGTTAGAAGTTAACAGGAAGTTAGCTCGCTAGTTTATACCTAAACATTTCATACCATGTTCTGACTGAGAGATTTTCGAAACTAATTAAAACGTACAGCTCTGCTACCACTTCCAACATAAATGAAGACAGAAAACTAAACAGCAGTGGCGTTTGCAGGGTTACCGAAGTTGGACTACCTGGTATATAATGTTGTGCTACGTGATTGCTAGCGACACAGCTATGTTAGCATAACATTAGCACAGTGAAGCTGGAGGATGAACGGCAACTTTTTTTCCACTCGATAAAAGTTAACGTGAGGGATTCTGGTGGTTAGGGACAAATGCAATCGCATAGCAGAATGCTATACACGGGCCAAACTTCAGTCAGGAGAACATAATTTACTGATGATAATGGTTGTAGCCGCTGTGATACTTTCTACCAAAACAGGCGCAGCTTGATGACATCATCAACATGCGCTATCGCGATATAGTCAAAATCTCTATCGTTGGCCAAATCTATATCGTTTCTATCGTATATCGTTTATATCGCCCACCCCTAGGCTGATCTAAAGTATGATTAAAGTTCAGCCTGATTAATAAAAATGTCACTGACAGTTGCTAATATATTGGAAAACCAAAATACTTACCACTGAGTTGATGTCTTTCTGTCCAACAGTAGGAGTCCTGGTCCCGAGCCTCAAAGACAGTAAGAAGCAAGCAGAGGGAGAAAAAACAGAAAATTTTTTAGAAGTTGATTTGATCCTTATTGGCTGTGCAATCATTATAACTTACAACACAGAAGGTCAATGTAGACCCCATACAACCAAATTAGACTAACACATATAGTATTAAAAACACCATCTACTACTGTGTCTGAATGTGTGGTATTGGCAATGTCAGTTTAGGCCTAAAGAGATGTGTTTAAAAAAAGACCACCCAATTTAAATATAATCATTACATGCTTGTTAAAAGTTAACTTCCAATATATAAAGTTTCTGATAAGCAAAACGACCAGATCTAACATATGGCACGGTTTATATGTAACATAATGTTTCTTATGATTCAACTGTGGAATTTAACTTAATTCTTTAGAAGGACAAGCTATAATACTTTATTCTCAATTATAAAGCCAACCTAGACTTTAACCATTTAACAGGCCACTATTCTGGATTAAATCTTTCACAACAAAACTTGTTTTTAAAAACATTTTTTTAACGAAACAAATACTATTGTTATTATTATTATTTAAAATGTAATTAAACAGAAAAGTCGGTTAAATATAAAAGCAGTTTGCTTATGTTGTTAAAGAAAGGCTAGATTTGGCATTAATAGATCCCACAGATGTTCAAAAGCTCCCACAAAGCATTAAAAAAAATAGAGGTCTGAAAACGTCGGAGCATTTTTGCAAATATGTTATGTCTTGATAAATCGAGCAGATATTTGAACTTTACACAGCTACATTCTCGCCTGAAAATATCTTAAAAGTTTATTTTGTGACCCAGAAAAAGTAATATTTAAAAGTTTGTTAGCTGCGCTCCTCCGCCATTGCTGCGTTTAAGTTTTGGACAATTGCATTCTGGGATATTTAGCTGTACCAAGTCGCTCCAAGTCCACACAAGTCACCACCGATTCATGCTCGATAAAACGAGATGAGCAAAAACCCATCCCGGAATTTTTCGCGTTCTCGGCTTCATGTGTACTTTGAATTGGAACAGTACTTGGTCTCCGACTTATCACAAGTACACACAGGCTCCGACAACTGCGGCTGACAAATGCGAGCCTCCTTTTCTTCAGATTTCCCTTTCTGGGTCACAAAATAAACTTTTTAGATATTTTCAATCCCCCGGTCTTTTGCTACTCAGGTTAAACATGATATATATAGTTAGTTAGTTATGGCTATGGATTGAAAATATCCCCACAACCCACCCCTAACGCCTGCACCTCCTGAAAAATTGTCTGGGCTCTTATCTCATTTTTTTATTTCAAACAATCAACAGAAAATTTCACAGACATTTTTGCACAAGGTTTTTAAGGCTGTGGTGTTAATTTTTAAGTATCATGAGCCTAGCGGCAGCAGCAAAGCTAACCTAACACTAACAAGCTCGGAAGATTATAAACCCCTGTGCTAAAATAAGAGAAGCCACAAAATCAGTTTGAATAAGACTAAACATTTACTCACCAAGTCAGTGTATCAGGTAAAGATCCACAGCAATGACAACAATAATATCTTGAGCTGAAGCTTCTCCAGGTTTGCTCAACATATTCCAGAAAAAAATGCTGGCGCCATGAACATGCGGACTGATCCGTGCTAGGGAGGAGGACGGTAGTGACGTGGCATTTTCAAAACACATCTTTCATCCTTCCGCACTGAAAAGCAAAATTTCCAGCTTACTTAATTTTTCTAAGCTAAGACAACTCAAATAAATTGAATTGATCAGCGTTTTTGCATAAAAAGTACTGGTAACTTACTTAAATTGAGTTCTAATAACAAATTGATAAAAATTGAGTTCAGCCTACTTAATATTTTTAATTAAACACAATATTAGATTTTACAGTGTAGCGGTTATCTTTCAATATTCTATAGAAAATGACTGTCCACGCTTTAATTCAGCCTTGACCAGCTTAACAAAAGACAAACAAATGCTGATTTAAATCGGCTGCTACTATAACTGCTTTTCACAGCGGTAACATCGGCGGTTAGGTCAACGTCAGATCACAACGTTGATTCTACGACATCGCCTGATATAGACTAAACTTTGTTTCAATGTTTCCTTGCTATCTGGGTCATTACAAGCAATATTTAAATTAAATATGAAAGTGTTGAATAGCCATTTGAGCCCTACATGGAAACACATTAAAAGAAAAAGTGGATGTATTGATGATAAAATATTGCCAAAATGTACCGATAAATAAAACAATATGAAATTGTCGGTCTGTTTTAAGCGAACACTGGAACTTGACGTTGTCTGAGTCTATCAGTGTTACGCCCAACTAAAGCAAAGTTAAAGTCTGGCCTTTATTTAGAGTAAACCTGAGTAAATCCCCAAAAAGCATACATTAATCTGGTACAACACTGCTAACGTTAGCTGTACTGTAGCTAAATTGCATCAATATCACAGCTCTATGTGTCCTACTCATTACTGTTCAGCCAACTGCCCAGTTTGTCCTATAACACAGCGGTCTCCCGCGCGTTACCATAGAGACGAAAGAGCATTAATGCCGGGCTCACACTGTGCGATTTTTTCAGTCGCGCGATTCAGCTCCTGCTCAAACTGTACGATTGACTCGCAGGGGTTAGAAGTTCATAGGTCACGATGCAGGGTCTCACACTATACGGCCCGATGCTCTGATGCGACCTGAGTGCTCACACTGTGCGTCCATAAAATGAAGGTTATAACAGAAATTCTGTCGCTCGCTCTCCCTCTCTGTCTTTCACTCACACAGACACGCACACCACCACCATCAACTTTGCTAAATTGCTAATGAAAAACATTGATCAGGCAGCTGTGATTGAGCAGCAATGTAAATCCAACTATTTTCAAGGTTTTTGTGGTCGTGATAATTTTGTGAGGCCACATCGAAAAGGCTCGGGTGAGCTTGCCATAGTTCTACAAGTTGTGCCTCCATCGCTTGTGTCCAGATCACACGCTGCACAGCCGTGCTGCGCCTTCTTTTTCGCTGACATTTGTGTTTGCGTGTGCGCAGTGTGAAAAGCTGCGGTGACACCCTCACGACCAAGCGATTGATGATCGGGAGCTGGTCGTGAGGTGTTAATCGCTTCTCGTTACCCCACGTATACTACACGATGCACGACGCACGATGAAGGCCAAAATCGGGCCGATCGACAAAACGGTCGCACGACTCAAAAATCGGCTCAAAATGGGCCAAAAATCGCACAGTGTGAGCCCGGCATAAGGGGCAGAGAGGAGGACGTTACTCTCAATGTTGTTGGCACATTTCAGGAGGACGCTGCTAATAAGGGATATTTACACAGTGAATTCGCATTTATTATTATATTTACAAAATACCACAGTTTTTGTCTTGTTCGTATCATTTTATTTTGTTGTATTTATTTATTTATTTTCTGTTGTATGTGATTGAAACTTTACTGATAATTTGTCCAAGCAAAAAAATCCCCATTCAAAAATGTCATGTGACATCAATATTGGCTTATGGCAATATGGTTCCCAAACTTTTTTTGCTGCGCCCCCCTTTGTTTTACAAGAAAAATGTTCGCGCCCCCCCTCGCGCGCGCGCACGTGCAGGCGCGAACACATCCTCCAACCACACAGACCCGTATTTTGCTCCATTGCGGTTTATTTCACACCTCAAACATTTAGTAAACAATTAAGCAAATACAAGTAATCTGCAATAAATTACAGGCAGTAAGGAAATAAACTACTAACTCTTTTACGCTACGTCCACACCTACACGGGTATTTTTGAAAACACAGCTGTTTCGTCCACACGTGAACGGCGTTTGGAATCACCGAAAACGGAGATTTTTTAAAACTCTTTTGCGTTACGTGTGGACGAGGAATACAGAGTTCATCACGCAAAGTCAAAGGTATGTGCCTTTTTTCACGTCACGCTGTGCGCCACGTTGTTTACATGAAATGAATTGCAAAATAGCAGATAGAGACAAAATAGTCTTCAGGTTTTACACGCTTACATATACACACACACTTACTGTCCCTCCATTTACAAAGGCAGAGGCATCACGGTGTAATTATTTTACATGTAGTTGTTTTTTTCCTGTGTAATAATATTCAACATTGCTATCAATACATTTTTCAATCCCTCTGCAAAATGGGTTCAAAAACATAAACAACTGTTGGATGCTATTTGTCCATGATTTGAACAGTGGGAACAAATCATGGCAGGATCAGCCTGATGTTATTTGTATCCCGCTGTAACTTTACTGTATAAAGAGCTAACATCTCCAAAATGTCAGGAGTAGTTAGTCATTTCAACAAGTGTTTGTGAACTAAAAATCACGAATGTGGGATACTGTTTGTCTGTGATTTGAAGAGCCCAGCGCTGCTCCCGATGCAGGGAAAACCAATTATGCAGGAGAGACCTACCTCGGCACTTGTGCAGGTGAAGCCAAAGGGAAGATATGTTTCACCATATTTTCTAGTCTTTGGCTTAGAATGAAGTTGGTTTGGAAACATATTCAGCGATGCTTCATCTCCTTGCGTTTGTGGAGGCGCCCCGTGCTAGCAGTGTCCAAGCGTTGGTTTTTTTTGTCTTGTTTTTTCCTTTTCATGCCGCTCCTCCCCTTGCAATGGCTCTGCGCCCCCCCAGGGGGCGGGCCCCACACTTTGGGAAGGTCTGGCTATGATGATGTCATATGGACCTTTGTGACATCACCTTTGCTGCTTTGATGTGCTGGAATGTCCTTTGAAGATTTTCCTTAAATAGGGTAGAAAGGCAACAGCTTGTAGTCAGTATTTTTGCAGCATATGTATTTGCAGAAGTTGTTTTCGCAGCTTTCGAAGGTTCACCAGAGAAGTATTTTGAAACATTTGGATTGTTTTCAGAGTCACTGTTTACAGACCACGACATGTCTCAGAGAAAACACCAAAAAAGACCAAAAGCTCACACTAAGCCTCCTCTCTTGACACAAATGGAAAAAATGATTCAGGAGCTCCAACGAAAGCGTAATCAAGCGCTGGAAGAAAATGAAGGTTTGCCCGAGAAGTATTTTGAAACATCTGAATTGTTTTCAGAGTCACTGTTTACAGACCACGACATGTCTCAGAGAAAACACCAGAAAAGACCAAAAGTTCACACTGACTCTCCTCCCTGTAGACGAATGGACAAAAATAATCAGGAGCTCCAACAAAAGCTTAATCAAGCGCTGGAAGAAAATGAAGAAATTCTTTTTGAGAAGGAAGAATTGAACATAAAGCTAGGAGACGTGGAACACAAACTCAAAGGCATGGTGGAAAAATACAGAGTGCTCCAAAAAAGGCATGATGACACACTGGTAAGAAATGAACAGTTACTTCACAAGAACGAGCAACTACAAAAAAGACAGAAAGAAATGGATCACAATCTTCAGAACACAGAGGATCAACAAACTAACAACAGTACGCAAGCCCAAGAGCAGATTCTGTTCCTGAGGAACAAAATCAAGCAAAAGAAAGCTGAATTAATAGAAATGGTCGAGCAGCTTCAACACAGTGATGCTCTTAATGAGGAGTTACATTGTGAAGTCCAACAAATGGACACAGTGAATCAGGAACTCCAACAAAAACTTGATGAAACACTGGACAGAAATGAACAGTTACTTCATGAGAACGAGCAACTACAAGAAAGACAGAAAGAAATGTCCAAGCAGCTTCAAGACAGGGAAGCTATTAATAAGGAGTTACAGTGTGACCTCCAACAAATGAACATAAAGAATCAGGAGCTCCAAGGAAATTTCAATCAAGCGCTGGAAGAAAATGAAGAAATTCTTTTTGAGAAGGAAGAATTGAACATAAAGCTAGGAGACGTGAAACACAAACTCAAAGGCATGGTGGAAAAATACAGAGTGCTCCAAAAAAGGCATGATGACACACTGGTAAGAAATGAACAGTTACTTCACAAGAACGAGCAACTACAAAAAAGACAGAAAGAAATGGATCGCAATCTTCAGAACACAGAGGACCAAAAAACTAACAATAAGCAGTGCCAGCCTGACATAAAGATTATTAATGATGGCTGGGGAATTTTATTTGGTCAAACCCGGGAGGGGATTATGAACCTGATGGACAAAAACAAGAAAAAGAAAGCTGAATTAAAAGAAATGGCCAAACAGCTTCAAGACAGTGACGCTCTTAATGAGGAGTTACAGTGTGACCTCCAACAAATGAACATAAAGAATCAGGAGCTCCAAGGAAATTTCAATCAAGCGCTGGAAGAAAATGAAGAAATTCTTTTTGAGAAGGAAGAATTGAACATAAAGCTAGAAGACGTGGAACACAAACTCAAAGGCATGGTGGAAAAATACAGAGTGCTCCAAAAAAGGCATGATGACACACTGGTAAGAAATGAACAGTTACTTCACGAGAACGAGCAACTACAAGAAAGACAGAAAGAAATGTCCAAGCAGCTTCAAGACAGGGAAGCTATTAATAAGGAGTTACAGTGTGACCTCCAACAAATGAACATAAAGAATCAGGAGCTCCAAGGAAATTTCAATGAAGCGCTGGAAAGAAACAAAGAAATTCTTTATGAGAAGGAAAAATTGGACATAAAGCACAGAGGCACGCAGGACAAACTCAAACACGTGGAGGGAAAATACAAAGTGCTGGAAAAAAGGTTTGATGACACAGTGCACAAAATGAAAGAGTTACTTCAAGAGAAAGCGCAACAGCAAGAAATACAGAAAGAAGAAAAACTTATTTCCCAGGACTTTATGAGGAAGCATCTAAAACTGCAAGAATTTTATTTTGAAATGAAGGACAAAACAACTGGACTGGAAGTAGCAAAGGAAAAACTGGAAAAACAATGCTCAGAGATGCAGAGAAGGATTGCTGAAATGCTGAGAAAAAACACAGAGCTTGAAGAACTTTCTAACAACTTAAAGTGCAAAAACACTGAAATGCAGGCGCAAAAGGCAGCATCTAAAGAACTGAAAGAAAAGCTTGAAGAAAAACAAGCAAAATTAGAAGAAGTGGAGCAAAGATGCAAGAAACTTGAGATGCAAAATGCAGACACAATCAATGAATTGAGAACCCTCATCCTAGAGAAAAAAGCACTCGTGGAACAGCAACTGAAAAAGAAGAAAAAACGCTTCTGCTGGTTCCGGAGGAGGGACACTGCTGCTTCTTCACCTGATGTAGCCTCATCTTTCTCAACCTCTGTTCCATCTTAATTTTTACCTCTCCTCTCCCTTTCTCTCCTAACACCTCTCCTATCTCCCTCCCCTCTCTCTCTCTTTTCACCCTCACCCCCCAACCAGTCCCAGCAGTTGACTGCCCCTCCTGAGCCTGGTTCTGCTGGAGGTTTCTGTTTAAAGGCAGTTTTTCCTCCCCACTGTCGCCAAGTGCTTGCTCAGAGGGGATTGTTGGGGTTTTCTCTCCTCTGTCTCTTTCCTTTTTTCTATCCCTTCTTTTCACCTCTTTTTCTCCCTTCTACCTTTTCTTTACTCCCCCCCCCCCTTTTCATTTCCTCCATCATCTCTCTACCCTGTGTTAAAGTGAACACAGGGTAGAGAGATGATGGAGGAACAATAAAGACAATTAGCCAAATACTACATGTGTCAGATCAATGTCTTCATTTAAGAATAATCCATCTTAAGTATAAAAACAAGAAATGGGTAGTAGCCACATGTCTGTTTGTGTGTGTGCAGAATATGCATACTTTAATTGTATCCAAATCCCAGAAGGAATTAAATAAAACTAGAAGACAAATAAAACAAACAAAACAAAACAAAAATATATTTTTCTCCGTTCCCAGGTCGGGTTTGGTTTTAAACCTGACCACTACCGGCACACTTTAGCGCCAGACATTTTCGTAAAGCTTTTTTTTTTGGCATTTCCTTTGACCCGTTCAATAAATTTGTATGTTAGCTAAATATTTACTTTCCTGTGTGAGATTGTTATGTTATCATATGTAATCCTATACCTGTAATCGAAATGAGTGAATCATGATACTGCTGTAACCCACATCATATTCTTTATTATAGATTGTGTAATCAGTATGTAGTTTTAGTTTGCATTATACTTCTGAGTTAAAAGAATGTGAAAATCATTAGATTGATTAGATAGGTTTGTATTATCCTATACTGCTGATTTACTGTGAATGAGTTACACTGTTTTATGACATTTCCTACTGCTGAGTTACGGAGAGAATATTGTGTGCAGAGGGCCTTGTTTTCTGATAGTAGAGGAGACAGAGAGCACATTCCACAGGAGCTACACCCCCACCTTCGTTGAGAGCAGAAAGACAGGGAGCCAAGGCCATAAGTCAGGTTCGCCAGAGTTAGAAAGTATGTGGATGTTTAGGTTTTTACGACTAGGTGGGGGCCAACAGAGGCTATAAGAGTTTGAGTAACCTTCCACCATTTTGAGATTTGCTGTGACCCTCTTCATGCATGTCTCCCCATCCGGATGGTTTGTGCGCAAAAGTGTTGTTTGGATAATAAGGATTGTATGGAATAAAGAGATTGTTGATTGAGCATTGATACACCGAGTATTGTCCTTCCTTTGGCCCAAAGATCAAAAGAACGGGAGAATTTAACACCTGTAATATTTAGATTTAAAATTTGGATTTAAATATAATATTTACATTTAACATTTAGATTTAAAAATAATATTTACATTTAACATTTAGATTTAATATTTAACATTTAAAATTGTGTTTTAAATATAAAAAGTTGCAAATATTTTAGTAAATGTTGTAAAAAATAACTGAAAACACATATTTTTGTCAGGTTTTGAGCTAAATGTGGAAAAAATGTTGCTGAATGTGGAAAAGTATTACTCAGATCGTACACTCCCGCTAGAGCACTAAGATCATCTACTCTATTACTCCTGGTGCAGCCAAAATGTCGGCTGAAGTCCAGAGGTGACCGTGCGTTTGCCTTGGCTGCACCAGATTTATGGAATAACCTTCCTATTGCTATCCGCACTTCTGATTCTATCCAATCATTTAAATCATGGTTAAAAACCTATTTAACCTTGCCTTTCCTGCTCGTTAATGCCTGTATCTAATCCCTAGACTTACTCTATTTGACCTTTTATACATATCTTTTATGGCTTTGTGCTTTTACCATGTTTTACTTGATATGCATTTTATGCTATTACTGTGTATTAGTGACACTGACCTGTTAGCATACTTGATACTTTGTTATGGTCTTATAATATTTAATAATATTTAATATTTATAATATTTATGTCTTATTTTCTGTCTTTTATGTAAAGCACTTTGGTGTACCATTGGTTTTTATATGTGCTCTATAAATAAAGTTGTATTGTATTGTATTGTTAATTTCAGCATGTTTCAGTTTACAAACGGCCCCATACAGGTGAACCAAGTGAGACACATGATAGGGGAAGCAAAACAGAACATAACACAAACAGGACAAAAGCCTATCAAAATAAAACAGGAAACTACCATTGAGACAGAGATACAGACTTAACAAACACAAAGGGAGAGTAAAAAGAGACATGACTGGGGAAACAGACAAAGAAGTAACAGGAAAAAAAACGATTAAAACCACTATCAGAAAAATATAAGACCCGTTTGGAGGGGTTATAACCCCCCACAGCCTCGCTCAACCCCAACGATTCCAAATGACCGGAAGTTCTCCCCAGCCTGACCTTCACGTACCGGAAATAGCCTCCTGACTGTAAACCCCGGCCGCGATCTGGAACTCATCCCAGACCCGCTCTTTTTTTTAAAAAAAATAAAAATAAAAATCACCCCAAAGAGGCAGGCTCTCGCTTCGGCCACTAAGAGACCTGGGGACGGTATTGATCTGACCAATGAGCCCAATTTTTCTTCTGATGAGGGAAGCGCACAGAGTATTTGAAATCAACCAAGACAGCTTTGCATACACCCCAGAAATAAACAAGTCCTTACCAGCTGTCCCAAAACTCAGTGCTGCGGGCACGATCGGATATCCTCGTGTTGGCATTGTTCCCACATCATCATAATTTGTTGCTCCAGGTTCAACGTGGCAAGTGACCAAACGTCACAGTTGTTCGACTTCGGAAAAAAAAAAAAACACCTTAAAAACTACTTTCACTACTACTCACGAAAAATGCGTGATCTTCTTAAGTGTAGAGAATTTTAATTGCTGGATCGATTAGAGATCTCTCAAGTGAGGTAGATTTTTTTTAAGGTGTTTTGTTTGGTACTCTGAATACTATGACATCAAAACAATGTGATTTGTCACTTGCAATGGATCAACCTTATTTCATTATTGCATTTTATATTTTCAAATGAAATACGGTGACATGGAAAGGTATTTTTCTTTAATGATGTTGCTTCAGCAATCTCAAATACTAAAGATTAGGATCTCAATACTGTGGATGCTTAATCAGCTTGTGTTTGGAGTAAAATTATCTTTGTCTGATGATTACTCTGACAACACAAACTGTTTTTAAAGCAGAAACAGTCTGTCTTATAGTTCTCAGATATTACTGTTAGTTTTACAAACACATTCTTTTTCATGTCTGTCCATGTGGCTTTTATGGATAAAGTGATTTTCAATAGTACAAGCATCATCTAACTTTTCTTTGCTCTCCAGTATAAATGCAGGAACTTAAAGGCTTTATTAAAACTGTCACAATTTAACACTCAATGCCAAAAACAGGGTTGATGCATGTTTTAATGAAGACTGCTTCATATATCAACAGCTCTAGAAAAAAAAAGTAATGTAGAACATGGTCTCTCTCACTCTCTCTGTCTGTAAAAACCCCCAGTGAACTGGTAATCACTTTTAAACAATGGGGGTAGTTTATGGCTCTCATTAGCTGCAACACCATGTAACACCTGGATGTTAGAATCCACCTAGGTTTTCTGTCTGTTTTTCCATGCTATCAGTATTTTTTTTTGTAAAATACTCTCTGTTAAACTAAAATGATATCCATATATGCAGAAGCTGTATCCTTGCACTCCAAATGTCTAATTCTTGAAAGTCATCTAATCCTTCAGATTTGTGAATTTCAAAGCTTTGTCATTCAACTAAGCTTTCATTTAGCATTCTGATACACTGTTGAAGGGATGGATTAGCATAACCCGATTACTGACTTGCCCTGCATCTGTAAGAGAGGTTTTTATAATGTACACAAGGCAAAGTTTCTAATTAGTATGCCTTGTATTCCCTAGAGGTTATACTGTTATTAACACGAAAGAAATGTTCACACTGTCTTCTGTGATTATAGTCTCACCAAAATGTGGCTATGGAAAAAAGTTCTGTGATTAGGTGAATCAGGCTTATAGTTTTTTGTTTTAAAGTGCTCATTGCAAAGGTTAGAGTAGAAAAGCACTTTACGAATACCAGTGGTGAGATTGTCCTCTGAATACTTTCCTGTACTTCTTCATTCCAGCACCATGTCTCCTTGTCCTCTATCTGCTGTTGAGAGAATACACCAAACACATTTTCTTGGTAGTTTGCCTCAGCACTGCAGCTGTACTTTCCCAGTCATCTGGTAATAATTCTGCAACACAGTCCTTGCTAACCCAAGCCCCAACCAATCTGATATGAAAATCAAATTTTTAATGATTCACGTTTAATTTGGGAAAGATTTTTCACAGGATGCTCTTCCTGACACAACCCTCCCTATTTTTGCAGACTTGGGACTTGCGCTAGGAGTACACTAGACTGTGCCCCCCTTTTCTTGGTTATGCTACCATGTTAAATATTACATTAAAAATATCATTTAGGGCTGTGTAGATGTAATGCTAGTTTTCACTCATTGGTGGCTACTTCCTAATTTTATCAAAGAATCAAAAATTATTGATGGATCTACTTCTTCACGATTGCATGAGTACCACAGATGTTGGGGAAACAACTAAAGATTAAGGAAATGTTAACATTTTTCCTACAAATTAATGAGATGCCCCTGCAGTTTAGAAACAACAAAGCAATGCAACCACTAACGCATAAAATACAAAATGTATTTTGTGGGAAGATATCAGTCAGTATGCTGTATCATTTCATGAGCTTTCCAGGGAAAATCTGCACAGAGATAATCATCATGGAGCAAAAAAGTACTCCGACCCTTCTTACTGAACCTAGAGAAACTCGATGTAGGCAAAGTAAAAACATGCAGCAAGTCATGTGGGGAATCACTTTGTAAGTCTCTGCGTGTTCAGCTAAAGCAGACAGCAGAAAAAGTAGCTGCACTGTTTGTCCTGTGGGAAGAAGAATATGGTCGATACCCTCCTCTTGCTCTTTCAGCTTAGGAAGCAGACTCAGTCAGCTTCCTGGAATGCCTGAAAGAAAGAGACCGTTGCTATGGCAACATGTCTGTGGATGGTTTCTGCATAAAGAGTTGAAGTAGTTCAAACTGAAAAAATAGATAGCTTTAATAAATATCATACAAAGAAGTCGTCTTTTCCTTTGAGCTCTAACCTGTTACATATTTGAAGATTCTCCCAGAGGAAATTGCAAAGTAAAACAACAACACTTTATTTCTGGTGTGTACCCCCAGGACCCTGGAGAATTTTGATTTGAGGGAGAATCTCATGTTGCTTAACAGCAGTGGCATCAGGAAAATGGAGGGCCGGCCCAATTTTTGGCGTTTCCTTCTAATCATCTATTGAACTCGCTCCGGGTAATGACCTAATTCTCATTGAGCTTCATAGAGTACCGCTGTGGCTCCCCATCTATCCAACCCTTCAGTCATTGCTGCATTCATCCAAAAGATGCAAAGGGACAGATATGTAGACAAGCAGGAGAAACCATTGGCTCAATAATGGTCGCTTGAGAGGACTCACATGAGAGAGGGGTCAGTTTAGTCCGTCACGCCTGGCTTCATCATTATAGCTCTGGCCAGCTGTAAGGGATGTGTTGTGAGTGTGGCAGGACACGAAGCACAACCTTTTTTCAGGATAAGGACACAGTGACATTGAGTACCTCTTATACACGCTCACACATCATCATAAGCTGTAATAGAAAGTGGTTCACTAAAGAAAAGAATCCAGGTGTGTTCCTCTGAGCTTTTTTTTTATCTGAAAGCCTCATCATTTCTCAGTTACATGGCAATGTTCATGATGAAGGACCCTGTTATTCCTGCACTGAAGACTAGATGGTTCTTCAAGAAATAAATTGTCCAGACTGCCGGTGATCCCCTGCCTTTCTGCTACCTCTCCCACTGCCTGTCATTTGGACTAATCTCCTGTCATCACTGAGGAAGTGTAATGGACAGCAATCCTCTGAACCATTCCACAAAGTAATGATGAGACTGTCTTTAAAGAGAAAAAAACTCTGACACCTCAAATCCCTTTTACTTTTTTCACCATCAATCACATTACATTCCTTATAGTTTAAATATTTTTAGGGATTCTGAGTAGGCACATTAACTGCCACTGACAAAGTAGTTGTCAAATTGGTAAAGAATATGTGTAAAGTAGCAGCACTGATGTGCATAGGGAGCCAGATGATCATAATCCTTTGATAGCTGGAATCCCATTAGCAATGGGTCTGTGACTTACAAAAGGAAGGGTCAGATTATTGCTGTGATCCAGCATCATAAGCTGTTGACATTAGTCTGCTGAAGATAGTGCTGCTGCATCCCCACACCGGTGTGGAGAACTCCCACAGACTACACACTGTTGGACTGATCTAAGAGACAAGCTTTATGTTTTCATCAATGCTTGCATGAGGACTTTTAACATTTGTTAATGTACAGTAGCTGCAGTACAGCTGGATGATGAAAGCAGTAATTAATGCTACTCCTGGTATACATAGCACACTCCTCTCACTTTATTAAAATAGTCTTTTAGAAGCGAAACTTCATGTAGCTTCAAATAATATTAACCTAATTTATTTAATTTTTTAAAAAAAACCCTCAAAATTTAAAACTTTATTTTTTAAAGCATTAAAGTATTTTTTGAGAACATAATAATAATAATAATAATGAATTTGTTGTCAGTATTGACTAGTAGTATAAATAAATTTTCTTCTTTCATCAAAATTATTCAAACCCCTTCCAAAGCATTCTCACTCCCAACTCTTGAAAACACATGTAAGACCCTTTATGACATGAAAGACACCGATTCACAATACCTACTCACAGAACAAAGATGTCAAACAACCTACAAAAGCTTCCAAGTCAGAAGTCTTGTGTTCAGTTCCTGTCAGCAGGGCTTCAGTCTCATGCACTGCCATGCATGTTTAAATGTTATAGTGTACATTGAACCATAGCATCTGTTGGTCTCCAACCATTTGACAATTGGGAATGAATTTATATTCAGCAGATATAAACTCTTCTGACTCAGATCAACATTAGATGCATTTAAAATGTTCTCTTATTCTCAAAAATGGTGTAAAATATAGCATTTGGGTTACAAGTTTAAGCTCCGATGAGTACATGGATCTATGACGCTAGATGCTGATATTGGGAAAGCATCAGAAGGAGTTGACAAAAATAACATGAATAACTTTGCAGAGTTTGACTTTTGATATATAGGTACAGTAAAAAAAAAAGAAAAAAGATTGCAAACCTTTTTGAATCACCAAAATCTCTAAAACGTTTTACGAGCAACTACAGGAAATAGTTGTTGATGCCAAAGGGGTTCAATGTGTTTGTTATTTTTCCTGCTCTCTGAAGCCATTACTCTTTTTTTTTTTTCAACAAACAGATGACCAGTACAACTTTTTGTGAGTTAATATTGTGTATTTGTCTATAACTTTAACTTAATTTATCCTTTATTTTTGTTAATTTTTTCTCTTTTGAAATATTTTTATTCTCAGGGGAAACTTGCCCACTTAGCCCCTGTGAGTACAAGAAAATAATTATTAGAATACAATGTGTTAAATTTGCTTAGATAAGAGGGTCCAGCAGTAGATGAGAGGAATAGGGAAGGATTTGTCTGTGTGTTTTAGTTTGGCTTAGCTGTAGGCCTGAGAGTGTGTGTAATTGTTTAGAGGGAAAGGAATTTATGGACACTGGGGGTCTGCCTGTCATAAAAGGAGACAGGAAGCTACATTGCTGATGCTGATGCTTGTACCTTTAATAAAAACTCATAATTGTTATAACTTAGAAGTAGGTTTGCAGGAGACTCTCTGCCTTATCTGTAAAGGTAAGACAACAAGAGGCCAATGGCCCAGTGGATGCAGAGTGGGGGTCTCAGTGTTTGTAATATGTTAACTGTGTTTTGTATGTTGTCTAAAGGAGTTTGGGGTAGCTTGGGTGAGGAGATTACTTTTATGACCGGCAGGAAGTCACATACACAGAGACACACACACAGTGCTTTGACTGTTACGACGCACACACACCTACATGCACACTCACTCACGCGCACTCACACATACACACAGGTAGGCGCATACAGTCACTCACGTGCACTCACATAGACACACGGGTACGCGCACATACAGGCACTCACGTGCTCGCGCATACACACACAAACACAGAGTTTGCAGCACACCATGGGGGTTTTATGATGGGGTCGCTTCTATAAAGCTGACTGTAACAAACAAAGGAGTGGAAGATCTGCAGAGGGACACCGGCCTTGCACGTCTCCCCTTCTAGAAGATGCATGCTTAAATGAAGATGAATAAAGGTTTTTGTGAAAATGACTACTGAGTCCGGTGCCGTCTCTGGATGCCTGAGGAATAAAAAGAACCGGGGTGGAACTGATTTCGTAACACCCCACAGTTTACTCACTACCATATGGTTTTCTCCCAGTATGCCTACACTGTGCCAACAGTATGTGTGGCAGGACCCAAACGCAGGACTCACAAAGCACAACATGAAAACTTCTTTATAGCTGCAAAAACTGCAAAACAGTTAAACTGGGAGAAAACATGAGTAGGAAGGAAGAATCACAGCTAGAGGAAGAATGCAACAAGGAACAAAGGTAAACTTGGGCAATATATCCACACAGAAGAACTCAGAATGGGCAGACGGAGGAAGCAAAACTGAACATCATACACACGAGATAACAAAATAAAACAGGAAGTAACAAACACTGAGGTCGGGACTAAGACATGAACTTGACTGTGCAACAGAAGAATAAACATGCAAAGACATGACTGACTGAGGTGGAAAGAAAGGGAACACAAAAGTTGAAACCTAACCTAATAAGGAACACAGAGTGGAAAAAAGGGTAACTAAAATAATCAAACTATAAACCAAAAAGAGAGAATGGCAATGAAACTCAGAGGCACTAGGGAAAAAAAATAACAAACAGAAGACTATTGAGCTCATACCCAAAAGTCATCTTAACCTAGAATGAACCAAAAAAAGCCTATAGAACAGTAGAACAGAACTATAATACAAAGAAATACTGAAAAAGAATGAGAACAAACTCCAAAACGTCCCACATGACAGCCAATAAATTACTTTTATTTATAGAAATAAAGTAATGTGTTATCTTTGTCTGCCCGCGTTCCTGTCATGATCAACCAACACCGTGCTGAAGAGGTGGAGAATTTCACATATCTTGGCAGCATCATCTCGAATGAGGGGATCTCTGACCAAGATGTCAACGTCAGAGTAGGGAGGGCTGTCGGTGTCCTCCGACGTCTCCAACCTATTTGGAATTTGACCTCCCTAAATGTTAGGGTCAAGATCAGACTATTGAACTCTATCGTCATTCCGACTGTCCTTTTCCGAGTGTCCTGGATTATGTTGCTTAAGTGTTTTGGAAGGATAGTTTGAATAATTTGTCAGATTTAGATTAAAAACATATGTCAGCCTGCACAAACAAAGATAGCAAGATTTTTCAGTGGGCTGTAGGAACCTATACTGAACCTAATCTGAACCACAAAGTGCAGGTCCACAGTACTTTACCATCTGTGTAGTGCAGCATGTTGCCAGTTCTGTGTCTGCAACTACAAAGTGTAAATGTCTGCACCATGTGGGTTTACGATTTCTTTCCTTTCAGTAGGCTGGCTCTCACGTAGTAGTGGTGACTCCCTAGATGACTGTAACACAATTTTGCCTTTTCAGCAACCCAGACATTCATGGAGGATTGCACAGTAGTTGAAATTGGCATCTGAAGACGATGCAGAGGAAACGATTTACAGTGCTCCCTTCTCTCTGTTGGGATAATAACTGCACCAGGTCTTAGACAGGAAAAAAGCCAACAATGTTCTAATGGGCCAGGACCACAGCCAGAGGACTGACAATGTGAGGTGGTTCACCAATATTCTATGTTGTATTGAAAAGCATTTCGGGATTTCAAAATGTTATAGATATAGTAAATAAGGGCAGCTGTGCAGTTAAGTCCATGGGTATTTGGACAATGAAACAGTTCTTATAATTTATCAATCTTTGCAGCGCAACACTGGATTTTAAATTACCCGGTCAAGATGTTGAATATGCATTTGCTAGCTAATAAATCTCAATACAAGGTCCAAAGAGATGCCAATGAAATGCAAGGATGTTGTAATTAGGCTGAATAAAACAAAATAAACCATAAGAGCAACCAGATAAATAATCTGATACATCTTTAAAATGAAGTAAAGCAGTGACCGGCTCAGCAACACCAAAAGGAAAAAAGTGAATGATCACTGAATTTTTTCCTTGCTTAAGAAAAACAACTACACAAAATATGGCCAAGCTGAGTAACAGGAACATCATTACTAGAGTCGCTTTCATGAATGCAAATTCAAAGGGTTCATCACAAGGTGCACAAAAAGACTCTAAGATTTGACCTAGTGAAGGTGCTAATGGCTAGTTATAGTGCAAACTGCTGCGATGTTCTAATGATGACTAAACTGTACTAGTTAGGCGCAGGTCTTCTGGGGACTCGGTAGGTCACCAAAGAGCAAATGTGCACATTAGTGAAGTGAACTTGAAAGTCAAAATATGTTGGGTGGAGACACAATGGTTGCCTGTCATTTAATGCAGTAATTATATTGTGTCCAAAAGCATTGTATTTAATCCCAAAGATGTGAGCTATTGAGCAAAATTCTTCTGTTCAGTCTCATAATGACTGGCCTTGAAGGCATAGATGGAAATTCAGAAGTAGCTATCAGGCCGAACAGAAGTGACCCATCAACTTACTTTATTGCAATGATCATTTTATATGAGGTTCAACAGGATACTGTTTGTGGTGGAAGCTCAGAGACAGACCGCATTCTGAAACGGTTTGGGAGTTGGGAGCAGGTCTGGGTAATGTGGAGACAATAGTGGCACTATGAGGCAGACAGCTGGGTTTCCACCCCCATCTTCCCTCCCCTGCCAGCCCCCACCAACATGGCTTTGTTCCACTGGCTTAGATCACAGCAGACTCAGGGCTTCCCCAAACCCTCTGACATCACTGCCCAGCTGATAGGAGGCACAAAAGATCCTGCAGAAAAAATGCCTTCTATTTATAAACCGTGAATGAGCACCATGATTTCTCTCTGCACCTTCAGGCCAAACACTGCATTACAAGCCAAACAAGGGTGGCTGGGGGGGGGGCATACTTTACAAAAAGCTTTGCTAATATCCAAAGGGAAACTGTCATTCTACAAACACTTGTTCCCTGAAGGGTTTCTATGCTTAAAACCCACAATGGCTCATATACACATTTATATGAAGTTCAAAGACTGTTTAAGTGTTTTACTTAAGCGAGAGTTTGTATTTATGTGTAAGCACCTCAGGCTGTAGGTTGTAGTCGAGGGTAAATGCAGGTAAATGCACCACTCACATTCTGAAATTGTTTTTGTACTCCATGTGATAGGTGACACGGGACACAATAAATTTGCTATATACAGGGTTCCTGCGGGCAAGCAAAGTCTGAAATTTAAATCAACAAAATAAATATATATCAATATATTTTCTGAAATGTTGCTGAAGGAATTAAAATTGCAGGTGAAACTGTAAAGAGTGAGATGGCCATGATTCAAGTTTCAGCCAGGTTATTAAAAATCTGGCAGTTTTATGTTACTTTTTTAACATTAATGGTTGACCATAACACCAGGTGCAGGATCCTAAGCTAGTGCAGAGATAAGTGTACATATATTTAATATTTGAATCTCTAAAACCCACACCAGCCCTTAGCTCTTATGCTCAAATTAAAGTTATGTCAGGGTTTGATCGTAAAAAAAAACAAACAATTATAGTAAGGTCTTCAAATTGCTTTCTTCTCTGAATAATAGTCAAAAATGCAAAAGGATTCAAAGCATCAAATTGCCCATGATTATCAGATTATCACAAGCAGATTGCATTTAACTCCTAACTCAACTCCACTTTGAGGACAGCAAATAGAAACATCCTGTCTCAGAATGATGCTGAAAAACTAGTTCATGTGTATTACTTTTAGGCCAGACTTGTTATTTATTTTATTTCATTATTATCAGGTTGTTCTTAAAGCTCCCTGAAATGCTTTCAGTTGATCCAGAATGTTACAGTGACAGTACCGACAAGGAGAGAGCATAATTCTCCCATATCGGCTTTTTTCTCCACTGTCTCCAGCTGAATCCAGAATTAAATTTAAAAACAAGGTGTTGAATAATCAGGCCCCATCTTATCTTAAAGACCTCTTAGTACCGTATCACCCCGATAAATAAAGCACCTTGAGGTAACTGTTGTTGTTAAAATTGACTTGAATTGAACTCTACACCTGCACAGGCTAGAGTCAAAACTCACTCATTTATAAGTAAATATACTTTACTTTTTAAAGTATATTTTAAAATTATGGGATTTATTTTTCTCAGTGTGTCGGTGCTGAAATTAACTGCTTTAATATATCAGTACAATGAGTTTGTCAGCATGACTCACTGTGTTTTTTTAATTAGTGTGTTTCAATAGAACCACACACAGCTTTCCAGGCAGGTCATTTTCACCTTATTCTCCAGAATAAGGTGAAATTCGCAACCCTTTCAGCAGGTCTGAAACAGTTTAGAGGACACAATTTGTCAGGTAGGACTATATGTAGTCTGCACAGCCAGACAGCATTCAATAAAGGGGACTTGCTGGAGGGTTAAGTGTGCCCCAGTTTGGAGAGCTTAGAAAAAGAGCCTGCCTGGTTGTATTCATCAGAAGTACAATAATAGAGGGTTAAGTACAAGGCTGATTGTAGAGCAGTCCTGCTCATGCTATATTAACTCAATGCATGCAGACAGGAGCTGAGGTGTGATCAATAAAATTCATATTTTACTTGTTCTGTGCTGAGAACAGCTAGAGAGAAATGAGCAGGTACTGTAATGATTTCTCCTGGAATTTCCCGATTCTCAGTCAGCAGTCTTTCACAGTCATACTGATACTGACAGATCTTGTCAAGTCTGAAAGACGTACTTGATGAAGCCTAGCAGACACTACACAACTGTTTAATTCAAGCAGTATCCACTGAAATAATCACATGCAGAACTACCAGTTCAGTTACAGTACTTTGTCACTATAAACACATCTCTACCTCTTTTGTGAAGAAATTGTTTTATTGTAACATGTAACACAAGTATTTTTATCTATATCCTCCATACAGATACTTGGATAGATGACAAATGTGCTGTGTGTTGCATAAGTATAAGGTCTTGTTATTATGAATGAAAATAACACACAGCTGCATTACTTGTTAGCATGTTACTCTGACACTGTAGCTTTACACTTACAACTCATTCCAGACTGCATCATTATTACTTTTCAAAACTTTCTGTGTTCCCCAATAGATTTAAATAAAATCCACTCAGCAGCAGCTGGCTGTAAACTTCACCCAATTTCATAATAACGCTCTAAAACTGAATCAGGCATGGGGAGAAAGAAGGGCGTAAGGATTGGATTGCAAACTCCAGACATGACCTGCAACACCCCCTCGTTCTCTCATCCTGCTGGTTTGACCTCTGGAGCACTAACAAAACACATGACTTCATCCACAAAAGCTACACTCAAGCATTTATCTGATCATTAGCAACTTGAGCTAAATCCAGAGGGAACAATTACAGCAAAACTAAAGCACAGCCAAAGCCTCGACAGCCGTATGTGAGCTGAGACCGGGTACTGTAGAAGGTGTAAAAGCACTCGTAAGGGAGCGTCAGTAACTTCTGGTGCTGCTCAGTGGTGAGGGATTTAATTTTGATTAATGCTGGCAATTAAACAGATTAAAAGAAAAACGAGGCCTAATGAATCTATTAGCCTTTAGACCAGAATGTAGAGGGAGGCCTTGAAACAGGCCCCACTGCCCAACGCTCTTAATTTGGTAGCATAAATCACTCCAAGGGCTTAGATTGGGCTTTAGTGCCATTAAATCCTATTGAACACTAATGGCAAATGCAGAATGCCATCAGACCTCCCTAGTTAGCTCAGCCAATGAGAAATGCTAATCAGTAATAATTACCATATGTTTACTTAACTGGGCCCGATGAGGGTTCAATTTGCGTGCAAAGAAAAATCTGTAAAATAGCTGGCAATACAAATGATATTACAGGAAAAGTAAACAACAAATTCAGTGTTTAACAGAATGTCACAGGCAATAACTCAACAAAGCTTTGAATTAAAAGAACAGGAAGCACAAAAAACAGAGTCCTATCAATCTTCAGAGAGGATTAACCCTTTCCACAGGGAATCCTGAAGCAATGGGAAAATATCCCCAGATGGGAATCATTCATTCTGTTACACTGTGTGTTTCCACTCACTGTGTGTGTGATCTCCTCCCAAAACCTCCTCCGGGCTAGCTATAGGTCACTACACATGGCTTAACCAGAGGAAGCAGGATGCCAAAAGCTAGCTCAGATCCTTCTCAATCACCTCACCAGGAGGGCCTCACTGGGGTCATTGGCATAGTTCAGCAATGATGTCAGCTGTGTGGTTACTACAGGTTAAAAAAGAAGAGATACTATGGCCTTAAAGCTACAGTTTCATTCAAATTCTCTGGAACGTTTGAAGAAACTAAACATTGAGTTTGATAGTAACCTTAACTTAGTGAATTACCGTGGCCTGGTCATCTGTCCACCATCAGCGCTGGTCATTATGGATGCTTTGAGATTCAAAGCTGCAGTCATGAATTCGTAAATTACTTTAATGTTGCAGGTGGAGATAAATTTAAGCATTTATATACTGTGAAATAGATTTAATAATGCAACTTACTCTAAGAAGTAACTAAAATCCAAATTAGAGTGAAGTAGAAGTTAAATAATATAATGTAGAAATACTTAAATGAAGTGTAAGTAAATGTAAACTGTGCTTCAGTACTTGAGTAAAGTTATATTCCATCCTATCTTATCCAGTGTGGTTGGCCACTGAACAGAACAATAGTACCCAGTTGCACTGGTGGGGAGATACTAATGCCAGAGGTGGGACATTGCCTCTGTAGGATACAAAAAAATGGAAAGCGAGTCCTAATTTTTTCCCCTCTTTTGCTCTAAGGTCCTTCAGATTTTGCAAAAATTGAGCCAGATCTTAATGTCTTTTACTCACTAAGACTCACCGACAAAACTTTCCAGCACAGCTAGATGGCTACCTTTGTCCACAGACAAACTGCTTGAAGGAAAACCTGCCTAAAGGAACTTTAACAGTAACCGTTGCAGAGAGTTTGTCAATATCCTTAACCACATTTCACATGAGGTTCATGCCTCCCCAATGAGCTGCATGCATTCCTATGTTCCAGTTTAGTATTATGATTACCTCCCCTTTTAATTTGAACAACTCACCCTTAATATTTTCCTAGTAAGACTCAAAAGGGTCACTGTATCAGAAAAGTTTCCCTTGGGGAGTTTGCTTGGTATTTATGGTTAAAACACTGAGTTGCAATATAATTGTGTAATGCAGAGGCTCCAAGTCGGGGACTACTAAAAGCTGGCTGTCAGGATTGGGGGTTTGAAGAGGTCATTTTTGTGCTGAGAGGACAGAAGATCTCAGAGAACAGAGTGTCTTTGTGCTCAATCCGCACCGCGGACCCCCTGGTCCTGTGGTGTGCCACTGAAGTGAGTGGAACTCATTTATGTAGTCCTGCTGAGCTGCTACTTATGTTGTGTATGCTTATTTTCCCAGTGTGCCATGACACCTTATTTCACCTCCCCTATAAGTATCATTAACATAGGTTGATGCTGCAAATACATTGGCTTCCAATGATTTATCCCACAACACTCTAAATATCTGGAGTTTTCACCCACTTATAGTGCTAACCAAGTGGAAAAGCTGCTGAAGCAGCATTTGGGTAAGCAAGTAATACTAAACCAGTTTTCCTATAAAACATAATTAAATTCTTTAAGGAGTATCAGTCCCTTAGAGCGGATACCTAGCACCCAAAACAAATCAACTGAGGGAAGTCAATTTATAGAACAAAACTGCAAAACAGCAGTTTTTTCCTTCATTACCAATTACTTCAGGTAGCGATAATTAAACCTACTAAAATCAATATTTTTATAATAACCACAGATAATTTACCACATGCATTGTGAAAGAGCTTTCTTGCGTTACCATTTTAAATTATTTGGTTTACTACCAAAGCTCTCATTAACTTCATTTAGCAGTTAATGAACATCAGATGGTTGTTTTCACAAGACTGTAATACTCAAGCTACAGTGTGCTATCTGCCTATCAGAAAAAATCATTGTATTTAGCTATTTAAAATAATAATACTTTTATAATATAATATATGTAGAAAACTGTAATCAGAACTAAAAGGACACTGAATGAAAATGTATCATATGAATGAGTCATAATGAATATTAATAGTGCTCAGCAATGGCTGGTGTGTGAACTGAAACCTGTTTGTTCACATCTTCTCTCATACGAGCTTAAATGGCAATGTTATGTATCTTAAAGAATGTTTTATACTGTCTTTTTCACGAGACTGTATGTGATGTCCACGGATTGACCAATGTAGTACCAGACACACCGATGTACCATATACTGTACTGCATATTCTGTGATTAATCTAACCTAATCTGGAAAAGCAGGTTTACAATGCATCTTTGTCAGTGTTGAATCATGTTGTGTTTCACATGGTACAACATATAAGTGTAACTTCACTAAGAAGAAAGTTATATCAATAATAATAATAATAATAATAATAAGTACCAACAGTGGATAAAATAATTATTTGATCCCCTGCTAAATTTGTAGGTATGCTATCTTACAAAAAATGAACAGTTTGCAGTCCAATTTGTTGGTAGTTTTATTTTAATTAAGAGAGATAGAATATCAACGAAAAAATCTAGAAGAAAAATGACATAAAATGTGCATAAGAGCAAACACGTTATTTGTTCATCACCTGGTTTCAGGTCTCAGGAAGGATCTTGGCCCACTTCTCTTTACATAACCTCTCTAAGTCCTTCAGAGAGCGCATCAAAAAAATTTCCCCCACTTATAAGTCAGAGGATAAATATATTAAGGCCCCCAACACTGCAGTTCTCAATGTGTGCTTGTGATGCATACGATATACCCATGCAAAGTTTTAATATACCCATGCAAACCATCACACCTTTTGTGTTTGTTTTTGTGCCTGTAGATTTATTGCACCACCTGGTCACTCTCTGCATTGCCCGTCTGGTAATATCCCTCTGCCTCGCTGCCTCTTCTCTCCACCACTAGTCTAAGGGCCCCCACCATGGCTCCCTATGGGATATGTGGAATGACTGCAATTTATATGGTTTCCCCCCATAAATTGATTCACTGATGGGCCTGATGGGCTTTCATTGTCAAAGAACTTTTCACTTCTTTAATAAACATCAGTGGAAGTATGGTGTCTTTCCTGAGTTAAACATGCATCTCTGCACTGGTTTCCCAGGTAAATCCCATTTGCTGAAACTGCAACAATTATACAGCAGCAATAAAAAGTATTGGGGCAGTGCTTACAAAAATGCTGCACAGTTTCAGCTCCATCATTAATGATGTTTAACTTGGTTGACTCCATGAATATGTCGGAGTACTTTGTTCTGTACAGCTTCAGATTTATCTGCGGGTGATACATCAAGAGAGCTCAGCCAAGTCACACAGTTTTACCATTCAAATACAAGAAGAAAAGGCAGACAGTCAGGGTGGTGTTGCTAATGCTTTACTAGTCGAGCTAGAAACATTTGTTTTATCAGGTAAGCTGCCATGTTGGCACTGAGCTACTAAATTGCTTTTTTTCTGTCAATTTTTATATAAATATATACTGTATGATGCTGTTAGCATGTCGACATCTGGTTATTTGTAAGTAGTATAAATAAACTTCTTATGTTCATAATTATTCACTCTCTCTTTACCTCTTGAGAATTCTCTCCATCATTTCTGTTTTGCAAGTTAACATCCACATTTTGGACAGCAGTAGAACAAAATAATAACTATTATTACCATTTCTGACACCCAGTTGCACCTCATAAAAAATGTGAAAGATCCAGGTGCTCATAGTGCTCGTAGACTTTGAACATAGATGATCAAAGCCTTTGGGACAGGCTTGAAATACACTGGTACTGTTCCTTCACATTGTAAGCAGACCCCAAAGACTGGTCTAGAAAAACTGCACCTGCAACACTCAAAGGTATAGGCTAGCTAAGTAGTAGTGGCTTTTGTAATGAATAGCTACTTAAAACTAGGTGGAAGGCCACAGCTCATTCGGGTATTTTTAATGAAGGTGTCTGTGTCAGGATAGTGCTTTAACCAGGGCTTTGAAAGTGAACCAGTCTTTACAAATTTGTACTTTCCCAACTTTATAATTTTTTGTTGAAATTTTCAGGGACCTTATGCTCCAAAAATACACAGGACAGGGTACAAATTATTTCAAAAGAGACTGAGTTCATTTGTTTCTCTCCCAACGTTAACATTTAATGTTTAACTCTTTCATTTGAATCCTAGATAGGCCAAAGAAATTTGTCAGTGCAGGTTAAAAGCATAACTACAAAAAGAGCACACACCTACCCAGAAAGCAGATACATGAAGGCCTTCCCTCGGCTGCCCCTGGCAACTCATTCGCGTGGGCATGGATCAAAAGTCATGAGCAGTGATTGACAATGATGATTAGGCCCGATTTCTGCTCTGATGTCACAGTGTACCTGACATCTGGCCCATTTGAGATAGCCAGATTAATTCTGAGTCAGTGCTTTAGTTGAGACCAGATGTGATCCATAGAAAGATTTCTTTCTACCTGAACAACTACAAGGCATCAGAAAGCAAAGTGTTCAATGGGGTAGTAACTTTTATATTGAAAAAGTTTCCAGTAAATAGCATTTTTTGCTTGAAATAGCTATCCCTGTCCCAGTGACTACTTCATCTGAGTGCAGTCCCAGCTAACCTTAGAAAAGTGTTAATATGTTGTCTGGTCTGTAGTTTAAATTTTAAATTTCTCAGAACTTTAAAAGTGTGTCATAAAATGTATGTAACTCAGTAACCAGTTAAGTGACAGACTATTTTGTATAAATATCAACTCTTTATATTGCACACTGGAATAATCCACTTCTCTTAGGCAGTGCTGGGGTTGCTAATAAAAAAAAGTAATTTTACATTACTCATTACTTTCTAATCATTTTCAATACTCCTTAGCAAACAGGTGTTGTACGATGAAAAAGTGGTGGTAAAAACCTCAGTGGGACCCAGTTTCCCGCACTAAATTTAACATACTCATCTTCATTTTTTTCAGCAGGTTACATCTGCAAACTATTAGATACTCAGTCGTGCAACTGGAGGGTCACAGTTAGAGGGCAGGGTCAAGGATGTCAGCAGGATTTGTGTCCCTCTACATCACATGCAAAAGGCACTCATTTAACAAAATGGCAACATCTGTGTAGCAGTCCATTCAGAGCCGAGCTGGGTCATAAATTAAAGGCTCAGTCCTGAATGTGTGACAGTGAGAACCATACAGAGATTTGCTTCTACCGTGAGGGAGTTTTTTTGTGTTGTCCCCCAAATGTCGCTCAATAGGGAAAACTCCTCACATTATGCTACTGCAGCTCTATCAGTGGGAGCAGGAGACCTCGAAAGCAAACAGTAGCTGCTGACAAAGAAAACACAGCCCTAGTGAGCTGCCTGGGGTTTCGGAGAGTACAGATTCCAGCAATGAAAATAAAACCTCCTGTAAGTCCAGATCATATGGAGACAAACAGACTGAAGCTTCTTGGAAACAACCACAAGGCAATCTGGAAGGATTCTGATGGTTATAAAACCATCCAAACAATAGAGTCTCTGTGAGACCATCGCTGCCAGCATACCACCAGCATGAAGAGAATGTACATTACGGGTTTAAGAACATATCTGTGGAACAGTTAAGTGGTTGAAAATGAAGAAGCTTTGTCTTTAAACCACATAGAGGACTTGGATTGAATTAGTACAATATTACTGATTGTCAAGTCTTGTATTTCATCAGTGAGGCAATCAGCTCTGGAAATCTGTATCACATCATCAGAACTTTTTCTTATTTGAACATAGGGTTTAATATTAAAAAACACTAAAGATGTATGAATCAGTGGATGGATGGATGGATGGATGGATGGATGGATGGATGGATGGATGGATGGATGGATGGATGGATGGATGGATGATGGATGGATGGATGGATGGAACTGTCAAGTCTCAGCTGTGCGGCAGGCAGAAATTGGGAGTGCAAGACTCAGAAGTCAATTTGAAAAAACAGCTTTATTGCCAAAGCCTTGCAAAAAATAAACTTATCAAATCCAGGAGCTAATTATCTGACAAGTAGGAACTTAAAGGAAAAGCACAAGGAGGGAAACACACAGCTTGAGGGATAACATGACAAAGAACAAACAGTAACTCAGACAATATATACTCACCAGGTAATTAGGGAGATTGGGAAACGGCAGGGATATAATATGAAAAACAAGATAAAAGAAAGAAAAACTGAGCACAATCCCCAAGGATGGGAGACTACCAAAATAAAACAGGAAGTGACCAACAGTGAGACCAGAACTAAGACTCATAAGCTTGACACAAAGACAGATGCAGTTAGGTCCATAAATATTTCAACAGAGAAATAATTTTGGTTCTGTACATTGAACCAATGAATTTTAAATGAAACAACCAGATTTTAAGCTTTAATTCAATGGGCTTAGCAAAAAGATTGCATAAAAATGTGATGACCTAAAGCATTTTTATAACAGAATCCCTTCATTTCAGGGGCTCAAAAGTAAATGGACAAATTAAATATCTGAAAATAAAATGTTCATTTCTAATACTTGTTTGAAATCCCTTTGCTGGCAATGACAGCCTGAAGTCTTGAACTCATGGACATCACCAGATGCTGGGTTTCCTCTTTTTTAATGCTCTGCCAGGCCTTTACTGCAGCAGCCTTTCTGAAGTTTCATGTCTTCAACGTGTAAAATGTTCAACTGAGTGACAATCAGGTGACTGACTTGGCCAATCTTCTCTGCTTTTATAAACTCCTGAGTTGCTTTGGCTGTTTGTTTTGGGTCATTGTCCATATGTATTATGAAATGCCGCCCAATCAATTGGACTGCATTTAGCTGGATTTGAGCAGACAGTATGTCTCTGAACACCTCAGAATTCATTCAACTCCTTCTGTCCTGTGTCACATCATCAATAAACACTAGTGTCACAGTGCCACTGGCAGCCATGCGCGCCCAAGCCATCACACCGTGTTTTACAGATGATGTGGTATGCTTTGAGCTTTTCCACACTTTTTTCTTGTTATCATGCTGGTAGAGGTTAATCTTGCTTTCATCTTGCTTTCATTGATAAAATGGGAAAAGCTTTTCTAATAAAACATTTCGAGAACTGAGAAAAAGTCTTAAGAATCTTTTTTCCCTGAAAGTTCTGATTCTGCAGCAATCTTTGTTATTACAGAATTCTTCCACACATTTTAAGGATTCACACTACGCACAATTAGCCAACAACTACTCAATAATAGTGAAGCATTTATAAAGTGACAATCAAAGTAGAGCTTTAAGAAGTGAACATTTGACTTTGATGTAGTCCCCATACAGCCAAACATAGAGCATGAATAAAACAATTCTTTTTAGCCCATCTACATCACCACATGTCACATTTTTTGAGCCTTGTGCAATATCTTTCAGCCAGTCTCACATCTATTCACAATTTATCATTTAGATGACACATTCAAGTTTTATTATTTAGTTTAATTGTTTTAAAACTTCCTAATGAAACGCAATGACAATAATTTTATTGTAAATTAAAAGCTGAGTGGAGAGTACTGTCCAAGGATCTATTCACTTACATCTTCCTCCCCCTTTGAAGTGGTGGGGAAGAGCTGTTGTTTATAATAAGTAAGTGTTCTTTGCTGCTTTTGGTATTTTTCTGCATTTGAAGTTCTTGGATTTCTGATTAGAAGTCCTGTTCCCATGCTGTCCGTTTTGATTTACAGATCCCTGAAACACATAATTCTCTAAACTCCTCTCCATTGCTTTCTCCAAGTGATTCTTGGTGATTTTAGAGCTGTTCTACATACTCCATGTCAAGCGAATAACAAGCCTATTGTTTCACTGATTGATTATTGATTGATTTAAAGCTTTAATTGCCTACTTTCCACTTGTACTTACTCAGCTCAGCTCAACTGGGCTTGATTAAGTTTTTAGGGTATTCCATTAGGTGGTAGTACCTGGTGCCACATACTTTTTTAGTACCTGCTTGGCCAGGTAAGTCAATACAAAAATGTGACATCAGCAGACTCCATTGGCCAGTCAGTAGCATCACTCAGTGAGTCATGAGATAGTGACTGCTATACGCTATAATGACCCTGTGCACACTAAGCTGGAACTAATTTGTAACAGAAAATGACTGAAACCAAGTAGAGTAGATTCAAGCCAGGTAGGTTCTATTGGAAAAGAGGCATTAGAGTCAGTTAATGTAACTACTCTTTCCAACAGTGACAAAGTTTATCTGGTTCTTACATGTAGTGTGTGTACAGTGAACTTAACCGCAGTGGTTGCATTCATTTCTGAGCACAAAGCAGTTCTTTGTAGTTGTTCTTCCTCCTTAATGCAACTTTGCATCTTTACTGCTGACTCTGCAAATAAATTAATTAATGCTTTTGCCAACTGGTCCTTTCCTATTACAACTTTCTCTTAGAATCCTCATCAACTTTTAAACTCTTTCAGATTGCCTTTCAGTTCTTAAGCATATCATTCTGTTTAAATGCAGGAATAATAAAATATTTCTGTCCCCTGGATGAACAATGATGAAAGACAACAATGCAGAAAACTGGAACCTAAATGGAAAGCGCACAATGCTTAAAAAAATCACAAATTTAAAGGGATCAATAAGAAATCAGCAGTTCAAGGTGCCAGGTAAGTGTACTTCTCTGACATATCCAGGAATAGTCACAATCCAAGGTCATCACTCAAGGGCTTAAATTTGGCTCTCAAGGGTTCTTTATGGAAAGATCTCACACCGTAAAATCATTGGCCTGAGAAATGTGTGGGCAAAATTGAATTAGCTTGTTCACAAATTAAGCCCATTTCAGGTAATCTAGTTCAGTAACAACACTGTTTCACTTTTACAGTTTCAAAACAACTGATGTCTCAATTAAAATAATTTATCAAATGAAGTCCTCCACTTATAGCACAGATATGTCCTACAATTGCTCATTTTATTTTTAACACATTTTAGCAATCATGCACTTTTTTACTTTACTTGAGAACCATTTTTAATTGAGAATGAATTAATTCCATGAATGTCTCCTCTATTTTCATTATTTTTAATTATTTAGTTTATTTATTTATTTATTTGTCTATCATATTGTTTCTTGGATTTTTCATATTCTATAAATTTCTTTCTTTGGAGAACTTTGTAACCTGAAAATTATTATTATTATTATTATTATTATTATTATTATTATTATTATTATTATTATTATTATTATTATTATTATTATTATTATTATTATTATTATCTTTAGTGTGACTTGCATAGAAAGCTCCTTTACAAATGACCTATTCACTTGCAAAGCATATCTGAAAGCTTCCAAGCCAAAGTAGGACGAACTTGGCTAGAATGAGTCAAATGCAATTTTCAGTTTTCATTTCTCTTTCAAATGTACGATGTTCCTGCTGGACTCTGAATGTAATCTTCACTGATTTATAACAGTTAATGCCTTACTATCACAATCAGAATGCATGAATTTGAAACAGGATTCAATCACAAACTGGTAGCAGGCAGATAGCAGACTCATTTTCTCTTATTGCTATCTTGCTGCCATCACAAAGCACCAAAGTCACTTTGAAAATGGCAGCTAACAGTGAGTGCTTGCAGACCTGGTCCCCATCTTTAAAGCAACCATCTCGAATGGAATGAATGAGTTGACAAGTTCGAGGTTGCAGTTATTTTGGTTGTACCACTTGTACCAGTGTCGCTCTAATGTGTAACGTTTATAAAGGAAGAACATGCAGACTGCACACACAAAGGTTCTCACCGACTGGTGGAGTCAAAGCCAGGACCTTCTAACTGTGATCACTACTGGAACACAAATATATAAAACTGAAATATTTTAATGAAATTTTTAATTCTGACAAACTCTGTGCTGTGAAAAAAAACCCTGAACAATCCGGCATATATCTGTACAGAAGAACCAAGTTTTATGATTTAGATATTTTATGAGCTACATAAGCCTTGTTTGGTGTGTGTAATATTTAACAGCAAATAAATTGTTAATATATAATATAGTGTACAATAACATTTAATTTGATAGAAATAAATATAGCTTGAATTTTTCTGCCCTTAGGACTCTTTGTCCCTGTAACAAAGACACCAATTTTGCTAAAAGTTACTTTTGCTTTTTAAGATTTGGGGGTTTCACATTTCCAGTGTAATATGGTCCTCCTGTTGCCTGACTAGAATCAGTGTCACAAAGCATGTAAGTGAGTTCCAGTGCAACTTGAGCTACAGTGTGCCTTATGGTCTCACGTCACCACATCCCAAACTATCACCAAATACAGCAGCCTGTTTAAGTTGCAGAATTTCCCATCTCCCATTCACGTCAGCTGGTGCCCTGCATTGCTACCTGCTTTTTCAGTCTCTCTACCACCTAAATGTCCCTCCGGGTGCTCCAGTGGTGATGTTTATTCATACCCAGCTTCTTTGTGTATCATATTTGTTACGAGTGATGAGCTCAGAGCTTAGATGCCAAAACTGTGATAAATTATTTCAAATGTTAAGAGGGTTTCTGAACTTTATTTATTTATGCCATAAATGCTGTGAATGTGTGAAATGAATAATAGATACCAAAGAATACTTTCTGCTGTGGTTGCACAAAGCCGGCAACTGTTCAGGGCCACCCAGATCATATTTACTCCATGTCAATTGGTTCTAGATCATTTGAAGATTTGTAGACTGTTCTGTGTCTCTGAAAGCGTGGATATGAAATTGAGAACATGAACTTGTGTGACCTGAGGCTCGTACTACAAAGCAGCATTTTTTTCCAGTTAACCCTGGGTTTTATTTTCACTTCTTATCAGGATATATCACCTTGGAAACTTATGCCTTGAATCTTCCCTGCACCAGAACAGGTTTTGCTCCAGATTAGAGATCAACAGTCATGAAACTGTCACCACCTACTGACCAATCAGTTATACAGAAAATAGTGTCACCATTCCTGGAAGATAGCTTAGACCTCTGTGTGACAGCAGTAGGAGGGTGTAAAGCTTTCCTAATGTCTTAACATTTTCCTGATGAAAAGTAAGAAATATACATTCTTCTGCAAATATAAATTTGCATGTAGACTAATTTTGAATTCTATTCTTATATTCATTCTTTATTTACTCTCAAACTCTCCAAGGCTCCAGCTGAGAGAATAAAACCTAAAATTGTCTTTTAAAGACTAAATTGATAAAATGCTTGATTATAATCCATCACATTCTCCTGTGTCCTAATGACAGAGCTGTGATATTGATTGGCCTGTTAACTTACACAGTCATCTTACTATAGTAATTCTTTTCCAGTTTTATTGACCATAATGCTTGAAGTATACATGCATTCATTTAACACTGTTGATATCCTACTAAAATAGTGGTAGTATTGATTTATCTGGAGCAGCTGTATTGCTTTTGTTCTGTATTATGTGTGTGACCTCTTTAGATTTTTCTAAAATTATAGTCCATTCTTCCTTTGTAAATCAACTGTTTCCATTAATCAGTAAGACAGGCCAGATGTTTTCAGCGCCACCCATTTGTGCGAATGTGCTCACACATAGATCAGAAAACCCCAAGTTAGCAAGCTGGTAACGAGGTTTGGATGACTGCTTCTCCTGACTGCCAGTGTTAGGGTAAGTGAATCCAGATGATGGAAAGATACCCTGGGTAGAGTGAACTTGTAGTGCATGGCCCAGAATGGGCGCATAGACTTTCACTACAACCATGAAGGTCTATGGACAAAACATTTTCCTTGCTTTGCACCTGTGGTTCCAAAGGTGCAAAGCAATACCAGAAATTGAGTACTCATGTACTGTCCCATGTATTTAAATCTAGTATGCAGTTAGACCTTGTATGTACTGAGAATTAATGAAAGAATACATAAAAATATGTTTAAAATAAAATTATTATTTCCTGAAAATAAAACAACATTCAAAGTTCAAAGCTTTACCAGTAGTATCAGTAGTAAAACACCACTGTAACATACAAGAATTGAATATGCAGAAAAGAAAATCTTTTCATTACAATAACAGATATTTGGTTCCTTCATCCAAGACATATTCCCATTTTAATTCCCTAACTACAAATCAAAAAACATTAAATCCCTCATTTCTTTTCATTAATTTGTCTCAGTTGCCTGATGTCAGTGTCTCATCAGGCATACTGTGCTGTGAATTAAATCAAATAAAATTTATTCTAAATGCAATAATTCAGGAATACTGTATCTAGAAGGAATTTAGCTTCCACTTCCCAGGAAATGGTATTCCATTTCCATAGATCAGAGCTCAAAATATGAACGCTCTGAAAGCGTCATATCTTAAGCCAATCTCACCACCACTGTGTAGTATTTTAAAACAATGACTTCATATCTTACACATGCTTGCACAGTAAAAATGGCCTGGGCTGGGGCCAGTGACTCGTATGCTGTTAGTCTAATACAGATGCCCCGAGGCCATTTACTGTGTCTCCTTCTCCGGAGGCTCTGTTGCCAGTGTTTGGCAGATATTTTTCACAGTTTCACTGCAACCATGAAGGTAAACACTAGCAGGAACCTTGTCTCCACCATCTGGGTAAACTTGCTAGCCACATTCTTCCATCTTCAGATGGTAACATGCTGATTTTGCTTGACTCATTAAGTTTTGGTTGTGGCTTTTATCCACATTGGTTCATTTTCAGTCTGGTTAGTGGTCATGAAATAATGCTGTACCACACCAGGGCCACAGAATGCCCACACCCACCCAGAAAGAGAGGCTCTGATGATCCACACAATATTTCAGTGCCATGGAAATATGAGGGAAACCTAAACAAATTCAAGACATTTGTCTCTGACACCCAGCATCCAGATATTAGATAAGCACGTGTCCATCTAGTGTTTATGCAAGAAAGCTTCTCAGACCAGGAAGCTTTCTTGATGTTTTCTTCAATTAACCTTGTTACCTTGGCACCAGGTACAGTTTAGCTTGGCAGATTTTCAAGATGTGGAGTCTGACCTTCCGTCATCTCTGGTTTGTTCCATTCCCACCAGCAGCTTACTTTGTTTCAAAGTGTGTGTGTTGGCAATGACTAATGAAGGACATTATGAGAATGTGTGTATTCACCACATCAGCAGGGGCAAGGCAACTCATGAAATGAAGTATGGAAGTGAGCTCAGGCTACCACAATGTGGGTAACACTGTTAGAACACCACATGAAAGAGGCTCCTCTGGGTTTTGTGGGAATCTGTGATCCCACACCCCCAACTGCAAACGTTTCCAGCAGTGGGTCCCAGCTTAATCATGGATAGAGTGTTTGCTGAGTGATATGTGAACAGCTACCATTAATTTCACTGTATGTTTAAGTACATCTGTTGAATTTCTATCAGACACATTCAAAAACGGATACTTTTCTATAACTAGCAGTGTGATGTGTGATGTGAGGACAATTCAGGTATTTGCAATTGTAACCATAACACATGCTAAATTTTAGAAACTATAGGGTGGTACAATTGAAAGTAAGTCCCCAACATTTTGGGTTTTTTTTTTTTTTGGGGGGGGGGGGGGGGGGGGGGGGGGGGGGTGCCATAACTCTTTGCATATGGGTATCCGAAATGGGCAAAAATTCAATGAAAAGGGTGGAGATTAACCATAACCATAACCATAAATATCCTCAATGTTAGGAGTTTAATAAAAAATTTGCCAGCTTAGAATAACTCAGTCATGCCAACCCACAGCTAAGTTGGTGATTACCTGAAACGTTCCTAGTTTGCTGAAAAAGAGGTGAACCAACTTTTCCATCTCAGCTGGAAAAAAAAATGCTTTTGCTTATATAAGGTTCACTTCAAAGTAAGGGCAGATGGGGCTGCGTTCAGACACAGCCCTGCTGCTCAGTAGGTAACTTTACTGTAGATGAAGAGCACAGCAGGTAGAAACTCTGAATGCCCGGCAGCATCTCCTGAATGCCATTCACTATTTCCACTGAGTAGTAAAACATCTGCTAGCCCAGAGAACACACAGAGTGGTGTGTGTTCTCAAGGGCCTCAAAAAGCAATAGCAATAAGTGATTGTCTGGCATAGAATGATCTAAGACAAACATAAGAACTGAGCAGTACTTCTGCCAAGACAGACACCAAGGGGGATGAGATAGTAAAACTCAATATATATAGCCTCTACACCCCCACCCCCATCTGAAAAAATAATGCTAGTGACCAAAAAATCCTAAGCCACCTCTCTTGTAAATTAGCTATGCTCATATACAGTATAGCTAACACGAAGTCACACATTGAATTACTGCTTTGAAACTTGAATTATCAGATATCATAAACCTGGTATGAAAAGGAAATTTGTGTTTGGTCAAAAAATATTTTGTTGTAAAATTGCTTATGTGCAATAAATCTTATATAAAAGCCTGTTTAATTCCCCATAACTGGTGTCATACTCGTAAGGAAAACACATTTGTGGGTTGAGCAGTAGAGCTGAGCTGCCAAACTTACCAAATCTTCTCAATCCCAAACAGCTTATTCTGACTGAGTCTTGTTCCGTGTCATTTATTGGACTAGGTGACTGAAGTCTGAGGAAACGAGACATATTGGCAATTATCATTTTTTTCACTTAACAAACAGGGGGCTCAGTAACATGTAGAAGAACCATACACAGCCACAACAGGCTGGCACGTCACCTTTTAAAATAAATTTGCATTAGGTTAATGAACAGGCGACAATAATTTTTTTCAAAAGAACTGTGTGATCTCTCACTAATGAATGCATGCACTACAGAGGTGAGGTCATGTAGTCATAACTGACTGCATGACTACACCTCCCCATCAAGCTGCCATGACAGGATGAAGAATCTTCTCCAAATGTCTCCTACTCAGACCTCATCTGAGAAAAAATGTAACTTGAATCAGCCAACAATGCAGTACAGTGAAGTTCTGTAATGAACAGTATATTGTGTACAAAGCATTTTCTCCATTAATTTCAACAGCCATGTTTATGTGACTCCTGAAGTTGTTTCAAAACAATGAAAACAGTATAATTTATTTATCTCCAAGCTTAATGTTAGTTATTTTAGAGATCAGATTACAACTCAAGTCCCCTATCAGGTATATACTTGAGTGAGAAAAACATCTTTATAAAAGTAGAAGGAACATGAAAGTACTCATTAACTTGAATTATTGCATCTTGCTGCAATTTGTGGCTGTAATTCTCCCTGCATGTAAGATGGAATCACATCCCCATCATCCTCAGTGGCCACCCGCAGTTTACATTTCAAATGGAGAACAGCAGCTTGTGAGCTCATGGCTGAAACATTAGAGTTCTGGTAAACCTCGTCATTTCAGGATTTTGAGAGAAAGCTGTGTTTAGAAACTAGAGATGCAGAGGACCAAGGGGAAGTGGTCAAAATTATATCACTGATGGGAGCAAGCAAGTAAGGTGACTGTGCCGAGGAGGTGACAGTGATGGAGGGCATAATGATGGGTGGATGGATGGATGGGAGACAACATTAATCATTCTCCTTACCAGCCACCAGTCTTTATATTTCCTCTTTCTAGAAATATTCTCACACAGTGCACAGCTAGTGCCGGTCTCAAGCATGGATAAATGGGGAAGCTTGCATCAGGGAGGGCAACAGGCATCAAATCGTTGCTAGATCATCAACACTGAGTTTTCTCTATATCAGACTTTTCAGGGCCCAGTTTAACAAGGACCGCCTCTGGTCCTGTTGGCCAACAGAGTTTCAGCAAAAACTGTGCTGCTGCTGGCCAAAGGAGAAAAGGCAGGAGTGAAGAGGTGAGTGTAGAGACTTTAAATGACGGGACTGTAACCGGTAAAGGGAGAGAGATGGTTGATTTGCAGATATATTGTGTTCACTAGTAACCAGGTGGGACGGAAGCAAAGCCAGGAGCATCGGATGTGGATTCAAACTGTTCTACCATGGTTTAGATAGGAAGCAAAATAGAGTATGGGTATTCTTTAAGGAAAAGTATGTGAAGGTGAAAAGAACGTCAGACAGGATCATGAATTTGAAGCAGAGTGAAAGTGGTACCGCATGAGGAAGTCGGGAGTGGCAGAGAAGTGTCTGAGGGTGGTGCAGGATATGTGTGGACAGCGAGACAGTGGTGAGGTGTACCAGACTGAGCTGAATGGAGAGGATTAGAAATATTTCAGTGTACATATACATACAGTGTACATATATATATATATATATATATATATATATATATATATATATATATATATATATATACACACACACACATATATATATATATATATATATATATATATATATATATATATATATATATATATATATACACATACATATATATGTACATATATACATACACACACACATATAAGTATATATAAGTATTTCTCAAACTAACTTAACTAGTATTTTAAATAATGGCAGATTCCTTTACAGGTAGTGAAAGAAATCTGGAATTGCTTAATGTTGAGGAAAAGGAATCACCCTCTAAAATGAATATGTAAAATAGTCTGTAATTAAATAAAGTCGTTTAACTTGGCTGACTGAAAGAAGGCATGGGCCCAGCAATCGAACTCTCAACAAGCTCGCTCAAGAAATCAAACACAGTTTGTTGAAAACACGTTGGTTGTTCATGGGCAGTAGAGAAGGTGATAAGACAATATAAAATATCAAAAAGTTATAATCTATAACAACAATGTAAAGTTTCTTGAGCGGACTGCTGTTGTGATTTAGTGCTATGTTCAATTCAATTCAATTTAATTTAATTCAATTCAACTGAATGGAAAAAGGAAAACATTCAAGGAGATGAAAGAGTCAGGACAGAAAAATCAAAGAGCTATGCCTTGAAAAGAGAACATGCACAACAAACAAAAACAACTGTCTAATGATTGTGACAGCACTGTAGAGAATGGACTGAGTGAAATTTAATTTACATACAGAAAACCCAGACGAAAAGTAGCACTTACACCTGAACAGAAGAAAACAAGGCTACACCAGGCTAAAGAGAGGCAATCACAGACAGTGGATGATGCGATGAAAGTGATGCTTAGCGATGAATCACAAATCTGCAATGGTCAGGAAGACAATGCTAGAACTTTGTGTGGGGCCATTCCAATGACACTCATTAAGATGACTGCCTGAGGAAAACTGTTAGTTACCTCAAAAGTAAATGCACATTTTGGACAGCAGGTTTGGTGATAAAGTCATTTTTTAGTATCTTGCCACAGAGCGTTTTTTCTTAAGAAAAGTCATATTAATTCAGGGACATGGAAAACAAACAGTCCAGATCTTGATATAGCCAAAAGTTTCTGGTGAACATTTAAAAGAATAATAGATCTGTTTAATTTTTTTGTGTTATGTTTCATCTAGCTATCATACAACACTTAAGCAATATCTGAGTTTATTCACTGGAGAGTAATCAAAAATGAAAGCTTTTTTGGAGTTGCAAGCATCACATCCCATATTCTCTACTATGTGTGCAGGTAATCATTAGGTACCAGCAGTTTATTGATCCACTGCATAAAATACACAACAAATGCTCTTTTCCCCATATTTGTGCCCAGTGTTTCAGAAATATATTTTTTACCATTTATAAACTATATTTTATATTTCTATTGAAAAAAAAACTGACCGGTCACTGTGTCGTTTGTAAATTTTCAAGCCTTTAATTTTCCTCGGCTAATAATTTAACAGTGACACAGATGAGTTGATAACAAGCATGTACTCTGCCCTTGCACTGGCATGAGAATTTACAGCCGAGCATACCTCTGGGTATAAAAAGGAAATTCTCTCTCTAGGATATCCCTCATGCTAATTCACATATTAGACCACATGCCCAGGCATTGCTCACTGACTGCAGAAGCATTATTTAGATCCTAATTGCATGTGCTCTGTGATTACATACTCTGCCCTTATACTGGTAATGGAAGAAGGTGCCTCAGGCCACTCACACATAATACACAATAATACATAGTAATAATGCTATGGTATGGTGCACATCAGGCTCTCCTTATTAACTATGAAGCCTGGACTGTGTCCACTATTATCTTGTCCATTTTAAATGATTTTCCATTTGTAGTTCAAATTTTGAAATCAGAGATGAAAATGCGCTTCGGGTTCTGTTATTACTGTTATACGATCTTTTTATGTTCAAGAATAATTGCTCAAAAGCACTGATGTTATAATGAAAAGCAGGATCATTGAGGTTAGACACAAAGCTGTTTATATTTTTTCTAATGTGATGAATTCATCAAGATATGTGTAAAAAGACTATGTAGTCCTATGGCACACTAACCCTATGATGATTCACTAAATGATTAATATGACCCTGTGATTCAGTAGCTTATAGACCCACCTTTATGAGCAATAACTTGAAGTAATCATTATCTATGACTTCATCACTCGTTCACATCATTGTGGAGGAATTTTGGCTCAGTACTCTTTACAGTGCTGCTTCAGTTTATTGATGTTTTTGGAAATAAGCTTATGCACAGCTCCCAGCACGGCATTTCATTCTCTTGTAGATTTACTGATGTGCGTGACATCACTGTCATGTCGCATTACCTAATTTTGGCCAGACTTTAGCTGTCAGACAGATGGCCTCACATTTGACTCTAAAATGTTGTGGTTGTTTTAGTATTTTTGTGTTAGTGGTAAACAGTAAAACATGTTTTATTGTTTAAGTTTACTTTGGTTTCAGTTATTTATAATAACCTTGGTTTCAAACCATCCAAATATATAAACCATGTAACATATTTGTTTAAGTATGTCACTCCATCCATGCTCCCTGAAACAGAATGATTTACTGTTCGATCTTCAATCATACACGCAGGAGGAGCCTGTCAGAGAAAGTCCCTGAGAGCTTTACCAGATGTGTGAAAGACTTTATGCTTGCATTTGTTCCAGGGGATCAGCTAACAGCCACTGAGGGTGAAGTAACAAGGAGCCTGTGTGGCATATCAGTTACCACATGATGTTAGAGCTCAAACCTCTTGGATGAGATAAAGATCCACTGCAGTCATTACGTCTGTTTTTTGAACTTCCCACGGAATGATCAGCAGTAAAATTAAGATGGAGTCTCCCTCTTTTTTCTACTTAAGTGCTACCACAGCTTCCAGCAGATCCCTGACACACTGTTATCACGTGGTCTGTTAATCCTGTTGTTAGAACCAGAAGGTCCACTTTTCTGATTGTGCAAGTCCTAGCAGCACTTGTCTTGATGACAGATAACTCAGGGCACTTTCAGAAATTTAGACACCAGTTAAATGATAGGTCACCTAGAAATATAAAGTACATGACCCCAAACACCTTAAAGCTAAGATCTAAAAGACAGTCATACAGCCGGTGGCTCTGTATGGAGCGGAATGTTGGCCAGCCACCAAGAAGCACGAGCAGATCCTCAACGTCATGTAGGATGATACGCTTAACCTGCCTTGATCATGTGACGAACCAAGATGCCTGAAAATGACTCGGAATTGCGCTTACGTCATGCGCAGTGAGAAAAGCCCTCCAACTCAATGAGGCCGCCGACCACAGGGATGAGCGAAGAAGCGGTGGATGGTAGAGTTGGATGTCTCGAGACCGGTCTTGGTCTCAAGACCACTTTTACGTGGTCTTGGTCTTGTCTTGGTCTCGACGGACTTTGGTCTTGGTCTTGTCTTGGTCTTGCTGTCTCGGTCTTGCTGTCTCAGATCGACATAGTGGTCCGGAGATTTGGAGTCAACAGTATATATGACACACAACATAACGTTCGATAATGTGTCATGCGCAAAAGCATCAGCTCTAAGAGCCGTGCTTAGAGAGTGCATTGTAGTGAATCCGAAGAGTCGACTCCCATTGGGCGAGAGCCGGCTCCTCACTTAATTTCCTTTCGCTGCTCAGCTCTCACACAGTGGCTCAGCTATGCTCCAATCCCTCCATATTGTGGCCAATCACATGCGAGGATATAGGATAATATCATTATGTGAAAAACAGAGAGGGTGAGAGACGCAACAGTCAAGTGGTCTGTCCTCTCAGTAAGTGAGTGAGACAGTAGACAGCGGTGAGGAGGACTGTGTGAGTGCATCGCAAAAACACATAAATATGCCTGACACCCGTAAATGAAGCAGCATCTGGCTGCAGTTTAAAGACTTTTTTGTCTGGGTCTCGGTCTCGTCTCGACTTTGTCTTGGTCTTGACTCGGTCTGTCTTGGTCTTGGTCTTGTCTGGGTCTCGATACCCTCTGGTCTTGGTATTGTCTTGGTCTTGGTTTAGGGGGTCTTGACTACAAGTCTAGTGGATTGACGCAATCACCGAAGACATGCGCGCAGTGAATCTCGCCCCAGAGGACGCCCGACCAATTCAAATGGAGAAGACAGAGCCATGCAGCAGATCACATGCTGTGAAGACGCTAGGAAAGAGAGAGATGACCTCATCAGTGGCTCCCAATCTTTTAAGTTTGTGCCCAGTGCCTAATATTACACCCCGCGTTCTGACCCACTGGGGCATGGGCACAGTATGTCTGTCTTCTGTCCACTGGCACAGGTGATTGTTCTAGGGTAGTTGTTGTTTTCTTTGAGCTGCTCCTGAGTAATTCTTGTGGTGGGACAGGATGGCATTGTCGGGCTGGGGGAGCCCACTACTGTTGGAACATGTCACACACAGAGTATAGGTCTGAGCAACAGTCTGAGCTGTAGGCAAAATATAAGCTCCAGTGAGAATTTTAAAATAGAATTTATCATACAAAACACTAACATCAAAGGGAAACAGCTACGGTATTTGATGCTTAAAAGTTAAGGAGGAAGACAATCCAGGATCTCTTGCAGAAGGGGCAAATCATACAGTTGGACAACAGGGTCAGCTGTGCCACAGGCTTACTACACTCTCCAGCTTGGATCAGCAGCAAGTCCTGGTCAGCACAAAGAAACAGGAAAACGCAAGTACTTAGCTGAATCTTGGTTGTACAACTCATAAAACCACAAAATATTTTCTTCTATAAAAATACAGTTTTTACCCCCGAATCTGTGCTATAGAACTTACCTGCACAAAGATCTAGGAAATGTCAGCAGTGGTTGTAGCATTACAGTTGCTCACAGCAACTGTGAAACACACACACAAAACCACTCCCAAATAAGTGGCAGTTTCCCGCAGAAAATATGGAGGTGACTTAGTGTACAGGTGATATCAGTCTACTGTGATAGGGGACCACAGGTTTTCCCAGCACAATGCTGCATTGTAACAAGGTGATCAATGCATTTCACTACAGTCATTTATCAAGTGGTTATAGGTGCAATTGATGATTGGAATGTGGCTGCACACATTCTCATGTGTGTAATTGAAACTTATAGTTAATTAACTTGTCGAGTGTGTGTGATTTTTTCACCCTGAGGTAGACTAGTGTACAGTCAATAACAGTTGGTCTCGTAACATGAAGTCAGGTTGCTCCTCTCCTCCCATAAGTTTTGGCCAGAATTGATTTGTTTTCTCTCCCAAGCAACTGCATACAGCATCTGTGTTTCCAGAACATTTTCTACCATTGCAAGAAAGCTGAAAGCAGAGAGAGAAATAAAAGAGAGATATAGGTGTATGGATTCCCATGCTCCAAAGGTTAACAAAGGTTCATCTGTTTGTGTGTATTATTTATTACAAATAAGAACTTTTTCCAGAACTTTTCTGGTGGAAAAACATTAAGTCACGATAATTAGAAAGATAGTATACCTTGTTATGTTACCATTAACATCAGTAGTTTAAATCTGATATTTAAAAAATACACTAAATGTCTCTGTTTTTATATTAGATTTTTATATATTTTTTTGAAGTCTGGGTAGTTACATAAAATGATTGGGACATCATTTTGACAGGAAGATAAACTTGTGTTTTCTTCAGTCTTATTAATTTACACCCATATTGAAGAAGAGGATATAATGGCAAGTACTGTTAGTAGAATGTGTTTCATCATAAGATATTCAGTACATTGTTTGATCTTTATGCTTACTTCTAAAAGCTGAAGACTAAGCATTAGCATTACAACATAGAAAAGCAGTAAATTTAATTCAGTTTTATTAAATACAGCCAAATCACAACAACAGTCACCTGTAAAGACCCCACACTAACACAGAGAGTTTCAGTACAGACACCAACCCTTTTGCCTGAACCTTGCAACTTTCATCTCTGATCATCTTATTTTGATGTACATTTTTGAGTAACGTTCAGTTGTGTTCCTCCTCCACTTTTTTTTACTCAAGTCAGTTTTGTGGAAATCTGTTGGCAGCTGTAGAGCTGCTTCCAACATTTACACAGACTGTCCGCTTCCTTCATGATCAGGATCACGGCCATTGGTTTGCTTTCAGACAGAGCAATCGTCATAGAAGATGGCTTACTGCCTGGCAAGAGAGCATCTAAATGATTTTTCGCATCTGAGGACATCTAGAGCCTTTGTTTTTAGATGTCGGCTATAACCATGTTTAACTTACAGAAATATGTTAATTCAGATCAGCTAGTCCAGTTTGAAAGTGACTGTTGAGGTAAGGCAAAGTTTGGAAAGTAAGCACTTTATTTCTGGTCAGTTGTTTCTACTGTATGTACAGTTCCTGAATAGAGATACCCTTTGTGACTCCAGCTAACAATGATACTGAACTCTGTTTGAAAACAGTAACTTATTGATTAGAACCAATTGTATGAAAAAATGGCCTCTTGGACTTATATCAGTGTAAGAAATATATAAGATGGCAGAATGCATCCTTTCAGAAAAATTCATATGTGTTAACATTTTAGTTTGACTGCATCCGAAAGTGGAATATAGTATAAATTCCAGGCGGGTGATCAAGATGTTTTGGTTACACTTTGGGGGAACTGTGTGGTTGCCCACATTTATATACAGTCTATACCTTTTTATGCCTACTCAGTATCATATTGAGTCATTAAATGAATATATTTTAAAAGAAAGTATTTTATAGGTTTGCAAAACTCTCTTTAAACCCTCTATAAATGTTATTTCTAAAAAAAAGAAAAAAAGTTACTGTTAAATTTTAATGTGATTGATTGATTAATTATCAGCATAAATGCCATTTGTTTTCAGTCCATCACATGACATTACTATGATCCATGAATTTGGCCTACCCTCTGAAAGGACACAATACTGTATGTGCATGTGTTTGCATTGAGTGCCCTCATGTGGTAGAAGTGAATTCAAGGACATTGATGAGTGTGAACAAATTGAGAGACATGGCAGTTCTTTGCATAGAGGGCATCTTAAAACCTTTAATAAGTCAAAATTAAATACAAATATGGAACAAATTTCCTGTAGTACAAAGAGTTTACTAACACATGACTTACTATCCACAGAATGTAGCAGAGAGAACAACAAGTAAGACTGCAGTTTGATGTCATTGCTACAGATGAAAGCTCGTCATCTTAATCTCAACATGGGCTTCGGATCCACGAAGAGAGAAACAGATATGTAAATAATTTAAACCAACCTGGTTTAGTTTGTCAGCTCTGAAGTGTTATTTGAAGTACACACATCACATCGACATAGTGTTTATTCTGTTGCAATAACAGTGAGGCAGTGTGGCATTTCCTACAAGTCAGTATCGCTGATACAGCATAACATCAATCGGCTCAAATGTGACTTTGTTCCCCAGCCTGTGAAGGTTTTTTTTCCTTTCTTTTTTTTCCTCTATTAAACAGTTCAAGCTATAAGCTGGACCAAAACTGGACATGTCTATGTATGTCTGCATGTGACATTTAGGAGATGAAAAGGAAATGTGAAGCCCTTTTGTTAAGAAGAAATTTGAAGTCCTGGCTCACATCAGGTCGCACATTTTGTAAGATTAAATATGAATGTCCGCATAGTGCTTGCAAGGCTGCATCTATGAGCTCCGATCAGCGCACACTGGAGGGTCACACAAATGTAGCAGCTAATTCATTTGAGGCTGCAGTTACACATGCAAAATGTAATCTACATAATGTGCAACAATACCAACGTATTCTAAAGAGAATAACAGAGGAAATATGTTTCTGAAATAACCAGAAAGCAAAAAAAGCTGCTGAGGTCAGACCGCAGCTGCATCTTGTCACCATCAGCTAACGCATGCTTTTAAACTGTCTCAACATATAACTTCTTCAATAAATAAAATCTATGTATTATTTAGATATGGTTAACTCACACACACTTCAAACTTGAGCACAGCATCAAAATTAGATCACACACACTCATATGTTTTATACTTTATCAAGAAATCATAAAAAAATAAAATGCTGGTCTACAATATGAACCAGTGATACATGTATTTTTTCCTACTGACACATCTCATGCACAGAGAGGTATCAGTGTCCTTTGACAGATTTAAAAACATGCCGATGTGTTTAGGTGCAGATGCCAAAAGCTGCGAGTTACAATGCGCTGACCTCGTTTTCAATTAAAGATAACATCTAACATTCACTAGTTTATGTATGTAAAGAGAAACATTCTTAAGTCACTTAAGTTTTATCACATCTAGTAAAGGGGCCTCGTAAAAGAAGGACAATAAAAATGCTGAATTTAAAAATAAATAAATAAATACACCGCACAAATCAAAAGCGTCATATTGTGAGTTTGAACTCACAGAAAAGCACATTCTCATCCTGATGGGATCGTGAAAACAAAACAAAACAAAAAAACACTACAGGTACAGGCACTTCTTTTTTCTGTAAAAAGTAGGTCAGTTCAAACCTGTGAAGAAAGCCAAAAATAGGATAATATTACAACAACATCAACAATTTGCTCTTTTAATATCTCAACTCGGATTCCAACCCAAGATTTTCGTATCTCACTCAGCTCCAGCCTCCACACGCCTGTGTCTGAGAACAAAGGTTACACCCATATGAAAATACAGCAATCTTGAAGTTTTCTGCATCTAATAACCTCACAGCATGAAGATTAAATCATTTAAGCTAAATAATATCAATTAAACGCTACGGTTTGTAACTTAAAGTAGCCTGTGAGACAATGAGCCCCTCTGTGACAAAAGAACTAGACGGTGAGACTCAAAGAAACACAAAATGACTACAAGCAGTGTGTCCATGTACTCATTACATCTCAGTGCGTGACTGTTTTATGCATGTCTGTGTACTCTTGTCTCTCTTTGAGGTGTTTTTTTTTGTCTCTGTACACATTTTAAATTCCCCTGTGGGAATTTTCCATCACTGAAATTATTTTTCATATCTCACTGTTGTTGTACTTGGTGATTAAGTTTGTCCTATCTTTTTGACATTGCTTTGAAATGGTTTTCAATCTCTTCTGTAGTTATTTTACATCTATTTATGTTTTACATTATTTGTGGAGTCATCTGGTCTTTGTAGTTTTTTTGCATCTCTCTGTGTCTTTGAAGTCATCTGAATCTCATTTTATTCATTCAACATATCTGTTTGTTCTGGGGCTTCTTGTGGGGACAGTTATTTTCTTTTTGTGGACATTTTTTATCTTTAAAATTGCTTTGCATCTCGCTGAAGAGATGGCTCTTTGAAGTTGTTCTGCATCTCTTTGTCTCTCTTTGTAATTATTAGGTCTGTTTTTAGTTATTCTGCGAAGTCATTTTCCTTCTTTTAGATCGTTTTAAATCTTCCTGCAAATGATAAGTGATATCATTTTGTAGCCATTGGTCTTCAGGATTTTTCTTTGTAGGTCTTGTTTTGGAATAGTAATCCATCTCCCTGAATCTGTTTATTCTGCATCATTTTCTCTGCATATCTTTGTAATCCTTTAGTCTTTGTTGTTTGATCTTTGCAGTTATTTACTCTCTTCAAAATAGATTTGCATCTTTCTGTAGTTGTCGCTTTAAATCATTTTTAAATCTCTTTGTTGACATTCTCTTGATTTAGCTACTTATGGTCATTTTCCCCAGCTTGTGGTTTTGAATCACTTTGTACTTATTTTATTAGTCTGTATCATTGTAGTTATTTTCTCACTTTGCATCACTGTATTCATGTTTCAGTGTAGCTTTGTTCTGACTTTGTGTTTCTGTGATGACACTTGATGTACTTTCTGTACTGTTAAAGGTACTGTTCATAGAGAAAATCATGTTACCCACTAGCTAGTAGGGGGCACATTTCCTTTCAGTGTCACCAATTTCAGTGATTTGTCTCATCCCATCTCAGGAGCTTTTGAGAGTTTAACAAGGAAAGTGTCCCAAGTATCACATGGACGAACTGTCACAATATTAAAACCACTGACAGGGGAAGTGAAAAACAATCATTTCTTTACAATGTAATGTTCAGCTAGAAAAAAAACGTCCCAGTGGCTGTGGATGCTATTTTAACATGTACTAACCAACTGAACAATGTTACAAACCAAGCAATCGACATCAACTGGATTAGCTAGAACAAATACTTTTTTGAAAAAGCCAGAGATTACTATCAAAAGATACTTATAGACTTTTTTAGAACCTGTATGCAAATATATGTTTATTTTTAATAAAATATGTTGCATTTCCATTTGGGCAAATCAGCTCAACGACCATCTCTGTTACTGTTTCATGGGCAAACAGCACACTGCTGCAAGCTACTGTATCTTCCACAGATCCAACATTAACTAACCCTGCAAATAACAAAAGAAATGGAACAGTGTACACATGAACACAGACACTCACAGACCGAACGTTCGAGTGAAATACTGCATTCAGAATTCATGGAATTCAAGCAATGCCCACCACCACAAATGATTATCAATGAACACAGGAGTCTGAGTTGGAGGCACAGAATGGGGGGAAAAAAAAAAGCAAACCAGTTTGAAATTCTACTGCACTACAAACTGTGTGCACAGCTGCGCAATATTCTGTAGGCTACATGGGTGTCACACTGTTACAGTTCCTTTAACAGTGTGACAAACTTGACTGTAAAGAAAAAAAAAAACCAGCTTACCAAATGTTAGGCAATAAACTCAATAAAGAGCCTAGACCTTGCAATGTCTGTAAGCCGTTCAATATACAAAGCTACGGTGTCACTGGTCTAAGGTTCAATATTTTCAGTCATTTAGGACAGGTTTTGGTGTTGCAAATTTAAGCTAAATGCTTAAAATAAGCTAACAAATTAGCATTAGCTTCAACATGAGCACTGTAGTGGACAGTTTGTTTTTTTCTTTTTATAGCTGCTCTACCAGAATTTTTATATTAATGATTGGCCACGAAACTACATGTCATATAAAACAGCTCGATTACACAGTTTTAATTCAGTCACACCACTCTGATTCAGCCTGTTCCCAACAGCAGGCAGTTGTTTTCACTGTCAAACCTACTGTCTGAAAACAAATTAAGCTAACAAGATAGTTGTTAGCTAGTTTAGCTAGCTAGCTAACGAGCCACAAAAACCTTTTTAAGAGTTGGTGGAGACAAAAACAGTACTAAGGAGATAAAAATTATTTTTACCACATCACCAAGTTGTCAGACACATGTCTGGAAACTTAAATAAAACATTATCAGCTAAACGAATCTCCTGTTGTTAAATCTTTTAAGGGTGCCAATAATATTAGATTTTTAAGGAGTTTGTAAAAATCCAATATTCACTAACGTACACTTCATTTGATGGACTTATAATAAGCATGCTAGCTATTCCCTATTACTTTGTCATTAGGATAGCACAGTTGTTTCAAAACACTGGCCACACTTTTGCGAGAAACTTAAGGTTATCAGACCCATGTAGAGTACAAGAAGCCATAGCAATGACATTATTATAGTTGTCTAGTCACATTATTATAGTTGTACACAGGTCCTGGAATGTTTTTATCTGTTCAAATGCAGATTGAGGGACTTCTTGGGGGAGGGAAAATAACACGTTATCAGCCAAATACCAGTATGGATGTTATTTTCACTTTGGTAGGTATTTGCAATTTTTGTCAAACACAAACTCAGTTCGATTGGTAAGATAAGAATGGCTACACAAGTTTTTGGCCAGTGGCAAGTGGCCCAAAAGAACTTGCTCTGGTCTTGCATATTGCCACCAATAAAATCATACCAAATTCAAAAGAACCAAATAAATGTCAAAAGGCAAATCCCAATTTCTCGTGATACAAAATCCTGTTGACTTAAACAGGTTAGTAGCAACAAAAGGCAGAGTTGGATTCATGCCCTCAACTTTTACCTAAAGGCCTGTTAGGTCTACAATGGCTTTGATGAAAATGGTGTCATCACGTATATAGGTGTTTTTAGAGTCCAGCTTTGAGAGCGGACAGAAGAGCGGACAACCACTGGCGATGTTCATGTCGCTGACAGGCCTCTGGAAGGATGAGGATGAAATGTCAGGCCTGAAGGCATCAATTATGTGCTCCCTGTTGTTCTGGTCGAGCAGCATAAGGGTGACCTGTGCAGACGTTAGGAGTGCAGAAGTGTAATTACTCTCACAAGAAAAAACAATGACGTTGTTCAAGTAGATTTATGCATAAAAGCCCACCACTTAATGCCCAATCATTTCTCTGGAAAGCTGCCTTGACCTCAGCCACAGACATTAAGAATGTAGGTTTTAAAGACCTTGTTCCTTTCATTGACAAGCGCTAATAAGTTCAAATTCTCAGAATGCAATTTCTGATTAAAGATTTTTAATGTGCGTTTACAGCAAACATGAACCAAAGTTTTGCCTTCTTTAACTCATGCAAATACACTTGCTCTAATGTTTCTGGAAATACTTGGTCACAACAGCCAATGGGAAGACATCCAACAATGTAAATTAAGTTACAGTACACATTTTTAGAGCTCTTAATAAAAAGACTACTTGAATCATACAGCGCAAGATGGCCACAATAACCACATCTTGTTTTTGTATGCCAGTGCCATCAGGAACACAGCTTCCATTTCCTTCGTCCGGTGCAAATTTGTCTCTTTGCGTCTAATTTGTATTTGCATTTGTATCTGATTTGCTTTTTGCTAGCCGATGTTGCCTCATTCAAAACTGACAATGATCACTTCCACCAGTGCAGAGGCCATGTTTGACCATAAAATTGCAGAAAAAAAATGTTTGGTAACTTTGGACCTCTGCCTCAGATTTCTGGATAAATGTGGAAAAACAATCAACGGATTGTTTCTAATTTAATCTTTGCATTTTCTGCTAATCTTCACAGATACAGAATATTTAATCCTAACGAAATAAAGTTTAATTACATGATTCATGTTTAAGTACTTATGGGACTTGTGTGAAAATCTGATAATGTTTGACTTCATATTTATGTATAACTATAAAATCTCAACTTTTGCCTGTAACTAATGTTGTATGGAAAACATGCAGGATTTCATACATGCAACATGAATGATAAAGCTCTCACCTTTTGATTAAAAGGCCACTTGAGGAGTGCATCACTGTGTCCTCTCATCACCACAAAGAACAAAGACAGGTGGGTGCCTCGCCCCGTCCCATCACCATTCAGGTAGATCCGCAAGCACATCTTGTAGCCATATTTACTGGTATAAAAGGCTGGAAATTATTAACATCAGTACATTAAATAATAACACTAATAATCAAGTGTCATGTTACTTCCGTCAGGAAGTGGAAATCCTTAATCAGGAATTCATCGTGTAATGCGGTTACCAGGAGAGAACATAGCAGGGGCCCGGCCAGCCACAGCATCCTGCCTCTTCTTGGTGAAATCAGAGATCTTCCAGACAAATATGCCGTCATAAGTGGCTGCGGACATTTCTCTCATTTTCCCCTCCATCTCCACGATGGACAGGTCCCTCAGGCTCACCGTTCTCTCCAGCTGACGAACCTGCAGCACAACACAAAAATGTCACGTTTTTAATTTAGCTCAATATGACACCTTTGAAGAAGTGCCAGCAATGCCAATACTCCATGAGTGTGTAGGGCAATGTGTTTTTTAGCAAAGATAAAAATTTTACTGTAACACAATAATATAAAACACATCTGAAAGATATTTTAGTAGTGATAAAGTGATCTAAAAAAAAAAAAAAACAAGTTTTCTTTCTGTTACAAAATAGCAAGAAAACGGCAAATGAACCATTTAAGAAGAGATCAACGTAAAACAACATTATGTATGAGGAAAAAGCAGCAATAAAAAAAATTCAAAAGCAAATATAAAATAACAAAAAAAATGAAAATAATCACAACACAGAAATAAATCAAAGAGAAGGAACATAAAAAGCCAATCTGATCTTGTCGGGAAGAATGTTTCAAAGAATCGGCAGCCTGATAGAAAAATTCTGATCTGGTTATGAGTCAAGACTGTGGAATGACCAGCTGAGTCCTGGCTGAGGACCTCAAGTTAAGACCAAGGCCACACGGTGTCAGGAAATGTTCGATATGCAGTGCAAGCCCAGAGTGGACTTTAAAAGTCAAAAATCATTTGTAAAATGAACAGGAGTTATTCTTCCCTTGACTTGGTTTTGTTTAGTCTGGCTGATGGTGATGAAGGCGTGATGATTTGGGCTTACTTTGAGGCATAGGACCTTGTGGTCACTGAATCAACTGCAAACTACTCGGCATACAAAAGTGCTTTAGAGTCAAATGTGAGACATTTGTCCAGCAGCTAAAGCTTGGCTGAAACTGGCTCATACAACAATGGTGCCAAGCAAATCTACAACAGAATTGGACAAAAACAAAGGAATCAAGGCCCAGTCCAAACTCCAATCCAACTGCAGAACCTTAAGAGCTGTACATAAACAAATAACTGCAAATCTGATTGAACTGAAGCAATTTTTAAAGAGTCATGTGACAGATGTGCAGAGTCACAAAAAGATGACTTCAAGTTTTTGTTACTAAAGGTGGTTCTACAACCTATTAAATAATGGGATGTATTCAAGGTTTTCACAGGAGTCTATACAGTCTTGTGATTTTTATTTTTTTTAAATCACTTGACCCATCAGAAACGACCTGGCCATGGTTTATGAATTGTTTTAAAGTGCTAACTAATGATAACCGGGTACAGGCATTTCAGAGAGACGGAAGACTCATCAATGAGTTTAGCCGCTGAGGCATCCTAATGACTTGTACCGTGGACTGCAAAGGGCAGGAAATAGGCCACAGTGAAAACCTTTACAAAAGATAATGTTTACTCTGTGGTAAAGTCAAGGGATGCATCGAGGATGTTCACAGGTCATGTGTCATTTTAACACCTTGTTATTGAGGATTTCAATCTTGTCCTGATCCAGTCTGTGTTGGCGGTTGTAGGCCTCCATGGTAGTGCAGGAGCGCTCCATCTCGCGGTTGAGGACGCAGACAATGTTTTCAAAAGTGCTCACTTTGAGCTCCAGCTCCTGGCAGCGCCGGCTTAGCTCAGCCACTTTGGTTTTTTCACTCTGTAGCTGCAGTTCCAAAGCGGCACCCATGGCACTGGGCAGCGGGGTGAAGGATGTGGTTAGGGTCGGGGCACATGCTCCCTGCACGGGAGCTGCAACACACCCACCCAGCTGGCTCATCTTGAGTTCCAGATCCCTGAGGGACTGGTGGAGCTCCTGCAGCTTCTGGCTGGCCACCTCCAGGCTTTGGGGTTGCAGGCTCTCCAGGCTCACCTTGATGCCCATGATGAAATGCAGAAGCAGGTTAAGGTGTTCATACGAACACTGGCGCTCATGGTCATGGATCTTCTCTTTCTCCACCTTGAAATGAATGGAAGATAAAAGCAGAAACACATTAGGAAACTAAACAAAATCCTTCATGGTGTTTTATGATGTGAAACACTGCCACCACAGAAGAAAATAATAATACGAGCACAAAGCAAATAATGGAGAAATTAATGGATATATACACTATACAAAGTATTCACAGCTGTAACTGTTCAGATTCAAGAGATTGCACAGAAAAACATTTGCATATTACATTAAATAAACTAGCTACATCTAATAAAATGTGCATTTAATCAGGTTAAATATGACTCTAACATGCAAACTAAGTCCTTTTTTTCCTGAAGAAGACTGTTTTGGATGACGTGGAATAGATTTTTGATCATTTTCTTTATTTTTGTTTGGCTTCATTTTATTTGTGTGCTTTGCTAATAATGTTAAAATTTTATTATAAAGGCATCCTAAGTGGTCTTGAACACACAAGTGTTCAGATCTTTATCTTTTGATAAATATGGACAATAGTGAGTGAAAGAATTACTCACAGATGAACTAAAAATCCAATATGTTTCGCAACTCAGCATGTCAATGCCTGGATAACTATAGTTCATTTACTAGTTAACAATCCTGTATCTTAATCTTATTTTGAAAGTTCAGTCGCTGCTAACCATCCATCCCTTGCCCTTCCTGTTTGTTGTTTCCCTAGTGACAAGCTGATATCTGTTGTTGTAGCAGTAAATGTGAGCATATCTTACCCATCCTGGCACGTCCACATTGGCTACCTGTTCAGTATAACAATTGACTAATTGGGCTAGCTCTTGGAAACCAGCACTAGAACTTAGACTCAGTAGCAGCTCCCAACTTTAGAACAGAACAATAACAGTGTTCGTATTGAGTCTAAAAACATAAATTTTATTAAATAGACTAGAATAATCCTTTATTTTCATTGTACATGTACAACAAAATTGTGGAACATGTACCACATTCCCAAATTAGGCTTAACTTAAAACTAGTACTGAAATCATGTTGAATCATTTTTTCTTTATTGTTTTTAATTGGCTTGTTCAAATGGTTAGACTTCAGACCTGAGACTTTGCTTCAGATTCTTAACGGCAGATCACTGGGTCCGTGAGAAACTTGATTTAAGATGCACTAGGTCAGCAACCAGTTATGAACAGGCCGCAAGCTGCAACAAAATCATCTACTGCCAATGTTTTGTTGGCAGATTCCACAGCTGGTAGTTCGGATAGAATCCAGTTTGGAAGCAGCGGCTAGAATGCCATATAACACATCAAACTCAAGGCCCGCAGCCCAAATGTGGCCCGCCAAATCATTTATGTGGCCCACAGGGGCTTGTGCATGATTGTCTTAAAATAAGTTTACTATATCCCACAATGCCCCCGGTACTGGGGGTGAGAGTGATGTACTGCCAGATCTGTTATTTAAATATACGTGTGGTATCCACAGAAACTCAGCTAAAAACTCATAAAACCATTTCAACGACCACCAGAAAGCCAAAACAGCACAAGATTAAAGAGCAGGTAAACAGATTCCGCAAAAAGATGTAAACACAAAGTGTGGATCCCACGTACACGACATGCCCTTTGGGTGCAAAAAGCTGACATTTCACAGATTCCGAAACTCCAGATTTCTTCACTCTCCAACCAAAATTCACTCAACCAGCAAGAAGACAAGATCACGATCACATTTGAAAAACATTGTAATGAATTCCCACTTTCTTTCTTTCCCTCTTTCCCTCACCACCATCTCTCAGTGTGGTTCAGGACTAGTTTCCCATCACAACTCTCTATTTTCTGCCTTATTTGCTTGCTTATTATGCACCTGTCTACCGTTGTGTACAGTGTTGTCAGCAACTGTTTTTGTTTTCCAAAAAAAATAACACCTGACAAGAAAGTCCAATTTCTGCTACTCAGTGCCAAATAAATTTCAACGGTCACAATTTATGCCAAACTGCAAAATGCTTAGCTATGTGTCTAATAAAATCTCTGTAACTTTGTGAAAAACACAAAAGTTTATGAGCTTGGAAAGAAAAGCGTCTGGACTTCTTTAAGTTGCTTGAAGACGTTTCACCTCTCATCCGAGAAGCTTCTTCAGTTCTAAGGTCAAATGGCCGAGAGTCCCAGATTTAAACCCAGTGGGAGTATCCCCCAAAGAGGGACAAAGGACCCCCTGGTGATCCTCTAATCACATGCGCCAAGGTGTGAAAGCGGGTGTGGGACCTAATCAGCCAGGGTTTCGGGTGAGCTCATTGTTAAACCTGGCCCCACCCTATCATGTGAATTCCTGAGGTCAGATGGCCCAGAATGTGAGTGGGCGTTAAGGCGTCTGGGAAGGGATCTCAAAACTGGATTATAGATGGCAGACAATTGGTGTCGTAAACCACCGCCTCTGTTCAAAGATGGTCGCTCACAGTGGACATAGACTACGATGACCTGGATGACTGAGAACCTTCACAGACACGAAAGTTTATGTTTTTCACTTTCTACTATTAAAATCTCAGATTTTTATGACTACAGTTAAAAAACAACAACAACAAAATGGACAATCTGGGCAATGAGCTACCAGAACTTGTAATTTTACACACTTTTTTCTTACTATTTAAGCCTGCCATATGACACCAATCGTGACATGGACATTATTAACAACTAGTAATAATAATACCAGTCGTTAACAGCAGTCCAACAACTTTCTTCATTCATCATTTATATTTTCACTCAGTATTTATAAGAATTCAATACATCTCTATCAGAGCCTGTCACAAAGAAGGTTATCAACACACTTCTCAGCATAGTTTTTGTTGTGGAAATGAGCCCTGTCTCTGGCAAACTTGAAGATGAATAACTACTGATGTGAAAGGATGAATGCTGCAATCAAATTTTTATTGTGTATAAACCATCTGTCCTTTAGAGAAAGCCTTAAAAACCCAATAGCTGAATACTTCGTATAGGCACTGTGCTAATATACAAACAAGCTTCCTACTCAACACCACAGTATTTGCATACAGGCGGGTAGCAACCAACTCTGCAACTGCTGAAGAATATAATACCTTGGCTTTACATTATATGCAAACCACTGCGGAATATTCATACACTTTTTTAATAGAGATTTTACACTGCCCAACTTTTGTCAAATTATGGTTATTTTAGTAAAGAAATAAGGTATTTACATTATGTTGTTTTAGTTAAAACTGTTGGAAAAATGTTTTATAGTTTAGTCTGCTACATGGAAGATTTAGTTGAATTTTGCCAAGGTATTAAATGATTCAATAGTTATGACGTTAACAGGTGATCAGGTGATACACATACAGCAAATTATGACAAAAATGTCTACTTACAGACGTATCGCAGCCAACAACATGAAATCTGCATGGAGCTTTAAATTTACTGCAGAACTTAATATGGTCCACATACTGCAAAACAAAAAATATGAAAGAAGCTAATGATCTGTAGAATACGGTGTAGAATTTGATCCCTAGCTAAATGGCAAATGAGATTAATCTAACAGAATTATGAAAAAACTATTAAATCTCTGCAGTACCTTTTCTCTGGGGATCTTTTTCTTCGCACAACCTTCACAAATCATTGGATACTTTGGACAGATCTCATCATGAGCCTGAAAAAATAAGTAGATCAGAATAAAAGCAAACACTTCTCGTCGAGCTCTTTGCCTTAACTATTTAACTTAACGTCAGTTTAACTATATAGATGCCTTAAGGCATGCAGAGGTAGTTCATACTGATATAAGAAAATTACATAAATTAGCCAAATTAGATGTTATTGTTGTTAGTCCTGTTTGTAGGTGTACAGATGACTATCACTGAAATACCACAATACTGGTGAAAGCTCATTCAGTGGTTACTGAATTTACTCAATGGTCATTTATGAATAGCTTTAAAAGGTAAATATATCTTTGTATTCCTTTTTTTTTTCCACTAAAAGTTCACAAACTATATTTGTATCATATCTGTGTGCTGGAATATGTCTGAGAAGGGTCAATTTAAACCCAAATGTAATGGCACAAAAACAAGTGTTTACGGGTATGTGGTGACCATGAGTCAGCATTTCAATTCAATTCAATTCAGTTTTATTTATACAGAACCAAATCACAACATCAGTCGCCTCAAGGTGCTTTATATTGTAAGGTAGACCCTACAATAATACATACTGAGAAAAACCCAACAGTCATATGACCCCTATGAGCAAGCACTTTGGTGACAGTGAGAAGGAAAAACTCCCTTTTAACAGGAAGAAACATCCAGCAGAACCAGGCTCAGATCATTTCCCATTAGACACACTTGCCATATACTTCTACATATCTTATACTTCACTGATGACTAAGTGCTGAGACAGGATGGCCATAAGATAAGGCTGAACACCATGGAAAACGTAATAAGCAAATTAGAATATTTTATCATATGCATTTAATCACATATATTGAATCATAACATAAACGTCAACTAAATTAGCATCATGTTAATGTTTCAGAATGCAATAGCTCTTTTTATGCTGCATTAACAAGTAACAGAGAGAAGCCTGACCTTGATATTCTTTAACAGGAAGGGTTCTTTGCAGTATTTGCAGTTGAGCGTTCTCTCCGGACACTCTCTCTCATTGTGGCGTTCCTGCTCATTGGCTCTCATGAGCTCTTTACAGGAAGGACAGAGGATGATCATGAAGTCACAGTTGCCCTCGTGGCTGGCCTGTAGGTGACCAAAACAACTTTACATATTGTCCAATTACCGTATGATAAAGTTGTTTGTACGGTTAACTTGATGACGTTACAATGAGCAGATATAGTATTATGTTGTATCTCACATGAGGCCAAGTTAAACCCTTTCGAGGTGAGAATACTGACCAGGTAATAAAATAAAATAAAACATGTACAAAAAGTTGTTAAAACCATTTTAGAAGAACATACTCTAATGTTTCAGTTAGAAGTTGCATGACTGAGCCAAGTTCAACACTAGGCAATAGTTCAGTCGACCAGAACACAGTCTTAATGAGTATTCACACTACAGTGGAAAAGCAATCAAGATCCAAGATCTGCTTTACTGTCCCCTGGGAAAATCTCTCTTGTTGCCACATAGAACCCATTCCAGTCACATAAAATGCACCCATCCAAAAAGTGCAAAAGTTCATATGGGTAATGATGAAAAAAATATAAGTGTAAGAGTAAACTTCTGCACATACAGACATATATATACAGATATATATATATGTCACGGGTCCCAAAACTGGTTATTCCAAATTAACAAATGATACTGGTTCAATGTCATCATTTCAGAATGCATTGGTTCTGCTCGGCTGGTTCCACTCTCCGTTTACATCATCGATTTTAAAAAAATAACCATCTGTTGTCGCCACAGGTATAATTAATTACTTAATTTCCTTCAATACAAAAATATTTTGTTTGTCATGGCTTACACAAGTAAAATTAACACAGAACTTAAAATGACTATATAAACACAAAAGTCATACCATTTTCTGTGTGCCAGATACTCCCGAACAACATAAAGTGGCTCCTGACACTTGACCATAAGGATCCAAACCACCAACAATTCAAATTTTACATGAACCATGTCAGAATAAACAGTGTATATTACCCAACAGATATTATAAAAACAACACTATAAAGTAGGGGCAGTTTGAAATGCTGATAGAGTGTGTATATATGCTTAGGTCTGTCTCAGTAGTTCAGGATTGGATATGTGACTGGTGAGTGTTGACGGGGGCCTGAAATGGTGAGAGTGTGGGTGAGAGCAACACAGGTCAGTACAGTACAATGGGTGGATTTCAGCAGAACCCACAGCGGGGTGAGCCTGATATACGTGTTGGCCAAGGGATGGGTGGGTATGGGAACACACAGGTCTCTACAGGTATTCACAGCCAGTAATGAGACACATCTTCCCCTCCCTCAGAGTAACTTGAATCCCAACTCCGTGCCCGTTCTGCTGATTTTGAGGGATCTGATGACTTCCTTATTTTCTTCTGTGGCTTTAATCTATTTGCAGCAGGACTCTGTGTGGGCTCAATTGGCAGGTCATTCACCTGTAGCAGGAGGTTGCGGTACCTCCTGCTACACCTTCTCTCTCTGGGCATACTCTATAGACAGGGTTGTCCCCTATCTGCTCTTTCACAGTGTAGATGTCCTGTTACCAATAGGGGTCTAAGTTGCACAGGACCTCCTCTTTCACTGAGGTTGTGTACAAGGACTCTATCCCCACAATGGAGGGCCACACTCTTGTCATAAAATCTTTTACAATAAGAGCTCGTTGCCCGTTTGCATTTGCTATTCAGTATCCCTAAATCATTCCTGTCCACTTCTTAGCATAACCACTTGGTGTTTCAGCCTCCTGATCTTTAGAGTCCAAAAAGGAGGTCAATGGGGCGACATAGATGACGGCCATAAAACAACTAGTAGGGGAAGAACCCTGTAGCCTCATGCTTTGTACAGTTGTACACATGAATGGCATGTGGTAGGTGGTCCTTCCAGTTCTCCTTTTCTTTCTCTCCCAGAGTCCATAGCATTTGCAACACAGTGTGTGATTTAGTCTCTCTGCCAGGTTTCCCCTGGGGCTCTTGAGTGACCAATACCAGATAACTGCCTGAGTGTCCTGAAGAGCTCATTTTTGAATTCCTGCTCCTGATCGTGGTGAAGTTTGGTGGGATATTTGAACCTGGGGATGTAATCATTGAGAGAAAAACAAAACAAAACACAAAAGCGGCTGTCTGGCCAGCTTTGTTTTTGGTTGGGTCGGCCGAGGCACTTATGCAGTCCACCCAAGGAGTTATGAAAGCTGTCAAGCACCTTAATCGTTCTACTATGAAACCTTAGTGGTAGTTGAATCAGACTTAACAATCCAACTTTTTACCAACAGTTCTTGAAAATATTCTTTTACCTCAAGCCTTTGAGCTGTGGTTGTTTTGGTTTGTGTGGAAACAGTCTTTTGTGTCTCTGGTGGGCCCATCTTAATAAGGTTGGTAACATGCTGAATTGTACAGAGAAGTGTTCTCCTTGGTAGTGTGATCTCACGTTTGGAGTGGTTAGAGATCGGGACCTTGACACAAGGGTGACTGGAGTTCTGGACCCTCCAGAAGGCCATTCCCTGAACTCAGCTGTGCTAGGACACTGTCCTCCTCTGTAGGTTATTACAAAACAAGGGGATCGGAGATGTCAAAGTTTGGGGGTACTCTGCACAATACCTGTACCACTCTTCCAGTTGGAATGAGAATATTGTTTTTCTACTCTTACTGTAGCTGGGTCACAATATTTCCTTGGCCATAACTGGGTGAAACAAACAATGGCCAACACCTGTTCTTACCCCCATCACAAAGGCATTGCATAAGAGGTTGACAACTGTGGCAATGGCATCACCTGAAAGGTCTTGTCTCTTGATGAGCACATCAGCTCCTATTAAAGTCTGGGGCAGTGACAGCTGGCTAACCAAGAAGGGGGCTTGAATGGTGAGATTGGGATTGTTATTCCCTGCCAAGTTGACCGTGAGCTCTACCCAACAATCATGTTTTGGGCATTAACTGCATAAAGATCAAGGCCTTCATCAAGAAGTTCCTGACGTGGTCTTACTGTATAATTGAGAATGTGGATGTCGGCTGATATGATTTTAGCTGCTTGGGTTCAATGCTTACTGGAGGGGCCTCTGGTTGCTGACAGGCTTCTGGCTTTCGCTCAAAAAAGACTGTCTTGTTTCCCTGAAACTTGGTATGCTTTAAGCATCCCACTGCTTGGTGTCCATGATCTCCGCACACAAAACAATGGTTTCATTCCTGCAGGTTTCAGACAATGGGCTGTTTTCCCTCTTGAAGCATGGCCAGAAGAGTGACCTGGCAGGGGTTGAGAGAGTTTTCTGGAGAGCAGCTGGACAGAAGCATGTGGCTGACTGCGTGAAAACACTTGGGCTGGTGATGCCATACATTGGGCTACCTGAGTATTTGCCACCTACAGGTCAATTAAAGTGGCTACCATGTGTGTCACTGTCTTCCCCTGCTCTGCCAGCTGTCAAATGGCCTGAAGGTCCCTTTCGTCTGTTGTGTCTCTTGTTTTGTCATCACCCTGCCAACCTCATGTTTTGTAGCGTTGTCGTCTTTTGGCAGGGGAGTTGTCCTAGTCTACGCTGGTGCTCGTTCTCATCACTTATTATATTCATTACTTGACTGAAGTATTTCTTCATCAGTGATGTGGCTATTAGAGAGGAGGGGTCTTAATCTCTGTCACAGATCAGCATGCTTAATCCCCAGGCCCTGGCAGATAGACTATTATTAGTTTTTCTCCACACTAAGGTGCTATAATAGATGGCACCTTAGACTACTTCTGACCCAGCAAAGCCTTCTTAACCCCCTCATCAATTTGTTTACTGATGCTGCTATAACTTGTGTCAGAGCTTTGATCCCCAATTTGAAAGGTGCTGCCATCTCTGGTGTTGCACATGGCAACGACCAACTTTGTTGGCTTAAGGTAGTGACCAGTGGGTTGGAGGCTGGCTCACATCATCTGAGCCTCTCACCCAGCTCTTCATATAATCTTCTCAAGTCTTCTACTGACTGTTGGGTTGTATGAGCATGTGTATTGGAGTGGGAATGTGGATGCATAGCTGTGCTGATTAAATGAGGGTATGACTACGGTGTGTGTTCTGGGATCACAGTAGATTGGCTGGTACTGGGTATGACTTGAGAAATAACATCATCTGATGCACTATTGGTAAGCCAAACGAGGGACGGGTCTTAATATCATCACATGTCACATCATTCAACATCAACTATCTCTCCCTGTTGCAGCAGAGTTTATTTTCACACTTGAGGTCCCTGCTTCCACATCCACTAACTAAGCCACCCTTGGCTGTAGCTGCATCTTGTCACTTTGGTCTCGTGGTTCTATTATCACTGGATCTGCTTCTCTCTTGTTTGTGTAGGGAAGAGATCCTGGACCAGCCCATCAAATAACCGCAAAACTGGTTATTCCACAGTACCAAAGGACACTAGTTCAATGTTGTCGCTTCCCAAATTTCCTCTGAGGGCAGGGAGGGGTTCCTCACCTTAGGAAGCCCTGGAGCAACACCTCAGAGTACATTGGCTTCCCTCGGTTGGATCCACTCTCCATTTACATCATTAATTTAAAAAAAAAACAAAAAAAACAAAACTTGTGTTGTTACTTCAGGTATAATTAATTACTTTGGCAACTCCCTTCAATACCAAAATATTTTGTTTTTCATGGCATACAAATTCAAATAAATACAAAACTTAAAATGTCTATTTAAACAATCCCAGGGATAAACACAAAAGTCATAACACTTTGTGCATGCCACACATTCATACACAACGATCATTATAGTAAGATAAACAGGAAATACCAGGAAATTTCTAAACTCAAAGATCTCAAAATGCACCATAATACCATGGTACTCATATGTAGATTTTTATGCAAATTTTATATACATATACAGCGCTTTTATTTGCAGGGCTGTACTTAAGCATTTTATGTATTGCTCACTGTTCAACAGTTGTCTCCTGGAAACAGAATGTAGGATATTAATATGTACAGTGATACAGGGCTATTGATGAGGGGGTTGACATGCTGAACTGTTGTCTTCTTATTGACCAATATAAAGAGCAAATCACCTCAAATTCTTTGACAGTTCCAGTCCATGTGCATCCTTCATTGGGACAGACAGCTGCCAAGGCCTCCACTTCTCTGCGGGCTGCATTGTCAGGGAAAGCCTGGGTGGGAAAAAAAGGAGGTTGTTTTCAGTATTGTTTGGTTTGCATCTTCAGTTTCCTACAAGCCAGGATGCACCAATTTCATTTTTCAGGGAGATTCAGGACATATGGTCAGAGGATAAAATGGCTATAGCTGTTCCATCTATTGTTGTTACTGCTAAGACCTATAGAGCAGTCACAAAGTTTCTGTTGTGTTGGATCTAAACTGCAGGCCATTAGATTTGAACAGAAACAATGACTGTGACATTACAGTGCTTCTTAAAAATTCCAAACCAGGCCAAATTAAGAAAACTGCTAAAAATGCTAATAAAGTGGAACTGTAAGAAAATGTACTTACACCACCTTGCTTAAGGATTGAGGTGGGTTCCTCAAACAGGTCTTCTTTGATGCATGCACTGCATTTCTGTGGTCCACAACTTCCAAAGAGAAAAAAGCACATGAATAATAAACATTGTAGCAATGTCAAACTACCATTGAACATTTGGCATACAATGCACAGCAGATACTCTGGCCTCAGTAAGTCTAACATATGACCTTAACTCAACTTTGTCTGAACACTCAAAATGCATGTCATGGCTTTCAAGTATGATGGCACAATACAACAACTATAGGTTGAAAAACAACTAAGGGCTGGAAGAGGGTGAAAATCCAATAAGGCCTACATTTTTCATTATATTTATCTGAAAATAACAGATAATTGAAAATTTCAAGGTCATCTATAAAGGGGAAAAATACAGAAATGTGACACTTTAAAAGGCACCTATTCTGAATTCTCTAATATTTGGTCAAACCCAATTGTAAACCTTTATTAAAAACAGCCTAAACTCTCTTAGGGAAGCTTTCTTGTAGTTTTTTAAAACTAGCCTTCAGGACTAGTTCTCCAGGCTTCTTTAAGGGCTTTCTAAAGCTCTTCTTTGGATGTTGGCTGCCATTCGTTTTGCTGTCTGTCAAGATGAGTGTTTCTATAATGTTGAGTTCCAAGCTTTGGGGAGGCTAGTCAATGATAGTCTTCCATTGTGTTTTTCTATCCAGACATGCATTTATTACACAGACAGTTTATTTCAAGTCAGTCTAGTACTGCACATTGTATATTTTACTCTTACAATGGTGAATGCCCATGTTAAACATGGTCAAATGATCAAATAGTACCATAAGAATATGTGTAAATAGAAAAGAAAAGCACCGGTGTTACACTTTTTTTGTTGGCTCTGTATAATGTCAGGAGGTGAGGTATGGTGAGGTACACAGCATTGGAAACAACCACTTTGTGTTTGCAAGGGGCAGCCAATAGGAAGAAAGGTGGTTTTAAATGGAGAGGAGATGCAACACATTGCTTTGCAGATGAATTGAAGGGCTGGATTAAGGCCCAGGAGTAACATAAATAAGGATCCATTTAAAATACCGCAAAGCTACATTAGTAAAGTATTGAGCTAGAAAATAAGCAGAATAGATGCCTTCTTACTTTCAGAAGACTATTTTCTCTTTAATCAACAACTTTAATCTCTCACACAAACATGATTTGTGTTGAATTTCTTTCGTAGGTATATAAATCCCTTTTTTTTTTTTTTTTACACCTACAAATGCAAAGACACAAACATTTGTGAAAAAGTTAGGGCGTGTGTGTGTGTGTGTGTGTGTGGGGGGGGGGGGGGTATTGTCCCCCCTCCCTCTCTAGGTAAATAAAATGAGCACAATCATTATATCTTACATTAGATTACACACAATAATTAGTAAAAGTCAGAAGTGAGTGTAGGGTACAGATGGATGTCTAACACCTGAGGATCTGTGAAGTTAAATAACTGATTCATTCTTGAGAAACAAGTCATCTAAAACATAAGTGAAACTGAAACTGCTCTCGTGTCATCACACACCTGCGCAGTGTGAGAGAAGAAAACAGGTGAGTCACTACAAAGGTCCACTCACGGTGCTTTAACCCTGTGTTTTCGTTTCTGTACCACTATAAATACAGAAATATATACATTTAAAAATGCACTCCTTCTTATTACTGCATTTGAATATATAAAACATATAAAACAATACTAGTAAGAAATACTAAACATATAAAAATCTATGAACATCTGGTCCTTCTTGAAGCCTGAGTCGTTAGGTCACCCGAATTTTACATGGGAAAAAATGGCAACTTTATTTTGGCACACTAACTAGACAACAGACGCAGGGAGATAATACATTTTAAAGACCCTGAGAGGTGCCAGACCTTCTAGTGAATTCGGCACAATACCGACCTGACAGTACTTCCATATAAAGCGCTGTCAGGTTCAACTTCTCGAAATGCACACCCCTGGCTGGCTCCGGTGTCCTGCCGACCCCAGCAGAGGTTAGCAGGACGAGACTACGAGGACATCTAGCCAGTCTATCGCACATAGACAAGTTGAGATATTATTTAGATAAGGACGCTATTCATTTATCACCTGTAGGTTCAGTTTAGCTGTATTTTGTTTGTAATTCAACTCTCTTTATACAGGCATACAGCGTTACACGTGTCAATAAACGTTACATGGAGAGATATTTGAACGAAGGCTGGTGACGGGATCTGAATGCTTATTTTGGGCTACATATATCTAGCTAGCTTACTAGCATCCAGGAATACTCACCTCACAATTTTGTTGAAACAAAACGAACAAAAGCGGTGACCGCATTGGGCTTGCAGGGGCCTTCTCAGGATTTTCTGACACGAGTTGCACAAATGCTTATCCTCCAGGTTGTTAGCCAAAATTTTCTTTGGGAAGCCCGGTTTGTTACCTTCCAGGGAAGATGGTGGAGACGGCTCCTGTGCAGCCATTATTCCCCTTGAACAATATCGGGGTACTCAGCGGGGTGTGTTCAAGATAGCAAACACAGCTGAATATGACTGTAAAAATACCCGCAAGCAACGACTCATTGCTCTTTAGCAATTTATTAAAGCGTGTATACCTGCTTTGTTTATGAACAAATGACGACATCTAACTCCTCATCTGCACTGACAAACACGTCCATGCGTTTTCATGTGATAAAAGTGACAGCTGAGGATGCTGCGCTTTAATGTAAGTTGCTACGTCTGCCGCTAGGTGCCGCAAGTCCAAAAGAAGAGCATCTGTGCGGGTATCATCAGGAAGCTGGACAGTCTAGATTGGACCACAACAGCCGCACAAGCTAACTGCACTTAATCTCGGAAGTACTATAGTTGCGTCTTGAAAATAAAAGCGAAAATCGGCAATCGGTTGTAATGTGAGAAAGTAAAGAAAATGGATCTTGTTCTACTCTAAAGCTGTCTCAAACTGTGCACATCCACGTGGAAAATAGCAAAATCATGAGACTTACCAGGTATTATGTGTTAATTCTCATTAGTATACACAATTCAAGTGAACTATTGCCCAGACTTCATAAAATAACTAACTTCATAAAATATTCTTTAGCTTGGTTAATGTAATTGTATTTCAACCAAACTCGGAGGGCTATGCTTGCTGGTAAATTAGTATACTAGTATTAGTATCTGTAAATTGATTTATTACCTCATAAATGACCAACACCAAACTCATGGATTTTAGTAGTTACAGTTACCTGGCATAAACAGTATAAAAGATTAAAGCTGCATTTTCTTTCATGGTAAGTAGTTGGCAACTCCTTTGGTTGCAGTAAGACTTTTAGTTCTATAGAAGTCTATGGGAAAATAACCATCTGTGATGTCAGTAAACACTTTCCTGATGACTTTATGGGCTTAGTCACTACTTTCAGGTAATGCTGAATAAAACATGAGCCTAAATTGATTACTCATTATTGGAGTTCAAAGGAAAAAAGAGAATCATTCCTGTGCTCACTGGATAATAATTTGTGAGTCACAAGTTGTCAGTCAGTAAGCAGGAGATTTCACATTCAGAGATGAGGCAGCCCAATACAATCCAGATTGTATTGGTTTCACAATATGTGGCAATCTGCAAACACAAACAAATAAATATGCAGAAAAGGTTTTCGAGGCACAACTTCTTCTGTATTGTTGGTACTCAGACCTATTGAAATTCAAGTAAAAAATATCCACGAGTAAGCTACTTGGAGCATAAGCTTAAATAATGTTTTGGTATCGCTAAGCTTGAGCTTTATTTTGAAACCCTTTGAAACCGGATATTCGCAAGCTTTGCGTGCTACTTGATGATTGGTCGGCGGTAGCTGTTTTCTTTGCAAAGGAATGTCGCTGCTATATCTCTGTCGGGATGGAGGTCTGACAGATGTTTTGAGGAAAAAATGCTGGGACTGCACGCTCCTATCTTAATATATACCCGTGAGTATTTGCAGCTGACGTTAACCTGAAAAACTCATCCTGACGTGCTGCCGTGTAGTGTCACTGAGCGCAGAGGTGGCAAAGCTAAGCTAATATTGCCTGGATTGCTAGCTAAAGAGAAGCCAAAGGATAACGTTACCCTTTAGCTGGGGTAACGTTAGGTAACAAGTCGGACTGCCTCATCTCTTTTTGAAATCCGAATTGACCTTTACATACTCTTTCGAATTTTCTGATTTAAGAATGCTTAAACACATTGCTTCATATATTCATTAAAGCTCACTGTTCTAGCTGAGCGAGCAGCACAGTCAGCTAATGCTAGCAGGATAACGGTGAAGGGGAAATTCAACCTGAAAACAGAATTAATTCGCAGCCATTGGTAGATAATTGCTCGGCTCTTTGGATTTGAGCTAGTCTCTTTTTAATACAAACAGACACGGAGCTTTTACTAATAATGTCAACTGAAGACAAATCTGATCTTGATAGTGAATAATGTATTTCCTGTAGGGACACTGTGACTGCTCCCATCAAGACACGGAGACGTGTCCTGAAGCCTTCTGTTTTTCAGCTGGTCAAATATTGTCTTAGCGACAGTTTCTAATTCATTGTCATCAAACCTACTGCGAAGAATCATCTGACAACGTCGTCATTATGTCTTGCTTCTGCTTGTGCCTCTCATGTGCTCCCATTACACTTGTGTGAAACAGTGCCGTCTCTTGCCATTTTGGTAACATAGTCGAGGTTACCTCCCCCGACCCGTCAAAGCCAGCCGTTTATCAAATGATTTAACAGTAAAATTTGGACTGTGTGTGTGTGAGTGAGCTTAACCTTCTAAGGCGGGGTAAAGTATAGATTGTGATTTACTGTTAAGTTCTGACCAGTCCTGTTTCTGTGGCAGGAATGATTGACAGTAATGAATATTTAGTCAAGTGCACAATCCTCATGCTTTCTACCCTGTCATCTTCAGCTGTAATTGAAGCTGTGCTTTAATAAACTAAGCTACTATGACATCACCCCAGATGAGTATCTTTGTGATTGTCTTCCTGGCGTTTTGAAACTGGCAGGAGAGGGATGGATCAAAGTGAAAGTGCAATCTAAAACTATATTTAGTAACATACTAACATTTACAAAAGGGACTTAATTTTTACTTGATGTGAGCAGAAATTGTGAGTGTGAATGACTGAGACCAAAGTATTTTCAAAGGTTACCCCCAAAGGACGTTTCTATGGACGGACAGTTGTTTTAGAACTACTTTTATCTCGTTAACTCTCTGGCTAACTCTGCTTGGATCATGCGATTGTTGTGTTTGTGGTGTTCCAAGCGTGTGTGTAACAGCGAAGTTGTCAAAACGTGGTAAAAGGTTTTTCCTCCTGTTTCTTTGTTTTTAAAATTTAAATTTATTGGGCAGTATAAATGTAGATAATGATAGATAACAGATAACATCATTCATCCATTCTCTTCCGGTTATCCTTATCAGAGTTGCAGGGATGCTGGAGCCTATCCTCGCTACCATAGGGTGAGAGGCAGGGTACGCCTGGGACAGGTTGACAGTCTGTCGCAGGGCTAACATATTGCGACAAACAATCATTCGCGCTCACATTGACAACTATGGGCAATTTAGCATTGCCAATTAACCTTACTCAACTAACTACATGCGTTTGGACTGTGGAAGGAAGCCGGAGTACCCCGAGAGAACCCACACAACAGATGGAGGAGTCAAACTCAGGACTTCTTGCTCTGTAAAGCAGCCTTAAAAGTAGTCAGTCAGTCAGTCAGTCATTTGAGGTTATTTAACAGAAAAAAAAGAGTATTGCATCCACAAATATACATTTATTAATGTTTAATTATGTCTTTTAAGTAAATTTTATTTATATAGGTTGCATTCAGCTCTTTTAATTTCAACAACACAAAGCTGGTCATAAGCCAACTTTATCCCAGGCTTGAGTGACTGAAAAATTACTCTTTCTTCTGATAAAAAGTTTGATTACATTCTCACATTGTATGAGAGGTTGTTCGATAAGTGTTCAAGGCCAACACTGTTAGATCCGCTTCAAAGAAAGTTTCACTAATTCTGGCTAAACAGCTTACTTACTCATAGACTTGTGTCGGTCTCCTTTTACTTTCTCGGCTGACTAAAACATATCTGTCCCAGCTACAGTGGCCCATGTAGGACAAATTTGAATTGGGACCGGTAAGAAAACATATTTTAGTTGAATACAATCTGCTGATGTCTTGTCAGTGAGATTTTCCATACTGTACCTTTAATGCACTTCCACATAAACTGTCTTTTGGCTGTCATGGTTTAATGCTGTTTATACTAGCTGTGCTGTTGTTGTTTTCTTGTTATATTGTGTTTATTTTACTGAGAATTAGTTTCCAGCTGTGACACAGCAGATTTCCCAACTTTTTGAATAAATGAAGCATATCTTAATTTTTTTAAGCTGAATAACTTGCAATTCGTATAAATTTATTTTATTTCCACATAAGAGTGACAAACTCGCACAAGAAGCTGGAACTAGTGGATTTGTGGTTTTTCTTATGTTCTAACACTTAAGCATAGTTTGATATAATTTTCATTTTTTGCAAAAAATAACAAACCTGTCCTTTTCATCACACCTACATGTTAACAGAAGAATTTCATCTAAACAAGAGTCTTTAATCCCCAACCTCTGTCTCTGTGTTTTTCTTTGTTTTTTTCCCCTTAGATGATGCTCAAAACAACATGGTAGTAAATTCTACTTGTGACAGGCAAAGAAAAACATCTGGTCAACTTTAAAAGAGGCACTGCTAAATTCAGTAAACCACCGAAGTTGGTACGAAGTGATTTGGCATCATATTTGCATCTCAGCATGGATCCTTAACTTCCTTGCCCGTGAGGACACGCTGGTACACTTTTACTTGTGTTGTCATTAGGGAGTCATCAGCCAGAGTTCCTCTCTACTGCAGAGTGAAGCTGGTGAAGCTCAGTAAAGATGTTCTCAGCGCTGAAGAAGCTGGTGGGCTCTGAGCCTGGCCAGCTTAAGGAGAAGAACATTCCTGCTGGCCTGCAGTCCATGAACCAGAGCTTGCAGAGACGCTTTGCCAAAGGGGTCCAGTATAACAGTAAGTAATCCAGCCAGCTAAATACATGTTGTGTCTTAGTTTGTTCAGTTTTATGGCATCTCCATCATGTCTCCTACTCCAGTGAAAATAGTGATTCGGGGAGACAGGAACACTGGAAAGAGTACTTTATGGCATCGACTGCAGGGCAAGAAGTTTGTGGAGGAGTATATACCTACTCAGGAGATCCAAGCTACAAGCATCCATTGGAATTACAAAAGTAAGCCAAGATAGCTGTGACCACATGTGATCATCTCACCAGGGCTGGGTGATGTATACATTTAAAAAAATAAATATCATTACAGAGCGATAGAATTAGCCATTTAATTTATACCAATGTAGTCCAATGTTGCGTTACCAACTTATACCCTTATCCTGCCACTGCAACTTTAGGTGAAGTAGACTCTGTGGTTCATGTACACACAGACTTTTTTCCTAGTTTGGTTGAAGTCTGCTTGAAGGTTGGGTAGTTGCTACTCTATAGTACAGTTCTGTAAATGAGTCTGCATGTTCACAAAAAAACTGGAGTGCACATGAACATCTGCACAAAGCCTCGTGCTTACTGTCTGATGATGAAATTTGCATTACTTCCACCCTCTTCAAGCACACTGAACTACACAAAACTGAATTAATATGGAACTCACTGCAATTCACTTCCTTTGCAATTCACTTCCTGTCCTGACTGACAACCCAACTACTTTTAATTAGGACCAACAAAATTAGATGTCTGCTTTAATAAAAGTGGCTGTGACACATCACATGTTGTTTTTGTTAATATATATATATATATATATATATATATATATATATATATTGTGCATCAGCCAAAAGGAGCTTTTAAATACTGAGAGGATTCTTTTGGGTCATGTCACCCAGCCCTGCTTGTCACCACTACTTTAGTTATGTTTCTGTTTTGGTGAATATTTGACATCTGCTGTTTGTGCCTCATAATTTATTCCAGTGGCACCATATCAAGGTAAAAAGAAAAAGTTTAGCTGTAGTTTGAGCTAACTGATTGTTAGAGGAGGCATCCTGTATTTGTGTCAGTGCTTCCATATTAGTGAGAAAACACTACAACCACATAGCATGTTAGTGAGTAGATCCACATTAGAGTCACTGAACATTCAATAGATTTGAACTCTTCTCTCTGTGGTCTCAGAACATGAATAATGAATGTGTTCTCTGTGCTTGCCTCAGCTACTGATGATGTGGTGAAGGTAGAGGTGTGGGACGTGGTGGACAAAGGTGAGTGTTGACACACATGCCAGTCAAATTTCCTCTGAGGCTGACCTCTTGCATTATATCAACGCATCCAATAGAGATGCTTGTTGCTTGTCTGTTGTTCTGTCCTCAGTGTTGATGTTGTCTTTTGTTTTTGGGCACCTCTCTTACACTCATCTCAGGCCAAAAATATCCTCTTCCTGAAGGTGTAGGTGAGCGCTGCTACAGTATGTAGATACTAAACTCTTGTGTGCTGTGGGTTTGCCCTGCCTATCCCCACTCTTATCTGAATGTCAATATTGTCAGAGTATGGCTCAGGGTTGCTGCCTAGCTATGTCTCAGAGTTTGGCTGTTTTGTTTGGGGGTTTTCTTTCCTTTCCTTTTTATTGTTTTGTTTATTTGTCTTTTGTTTTTTGCTACTGCTGCACCCAGTTGGAGCGTGAGCATCTGCTGCGTGTATTTAAAGGGCACTGTGTGGTCAAAGTAGGCTGCGAGATACTTTTCTGTTAGAAAAGCAGTTGTGCTGCTGCTCTGCTTGCTCTATACCTTTATACTAACTTGAAGCAACAAACCAAACTTTCACTGTGTGTCAGCTTGTCTGATCTTAACATTTGTGACCAATTGTTCTTTCAGGCAAAGGAAAAAGGCGCGGTGACAATTTGAAACTGGAGAATGAGCCCCAAGAGGTGACTATCACATGGCTGCCATGTGTTTTGGAAGAAAGGCTCACTTCTAGTATGTGGGTTGCAGATTTTAATCAGAGAAAGATGTCTTATAAGGAGGAAATTATAAAGGGGGGAAAAAAGGAAAAAAAGCATATGATCTCAGCAGAATATTTTCCTCCAATTGTCCTTAAATATTAATTTGTTTGTGTTATAGTCAGATGAGGTGGCCCTGGATGCAGAGTTCCTGGATGTGTACAAGAACTGCAATGGAGTGATCATGATGTTTGACATCACCAAGCAGTGGTAAGAGAGCTTTGTGTGTGTTGTTGTCTCATCAGGCAAGTCTATTTCTTTAATATGCATGAGCAGATAAAGTTTCATTGTGTCTGTCTGTGGCTATGAAGCTTCCACTGCTGGATTGTGTTCAGCTCTAGATGCACAATCCTTAAAATACATTCCACTATTGCTATTTTGGGCATCCCCAGGGAGAAGATTTTTTATATATATATATATATATATATATATATATATTAGCATGGCAAATTATATAACTGTAGGTTTTTCAATGGGGTTTCATGTAAAGTAGGATCTGGTGTATCTTATGTCTCTGTGCTGTAGAGCTCTTTTGTTATTCAGCCACAATTAAAAACACATGAGTGAGCCTCGCTGTTGTTCTAGGTGCTACAGTGACTAAGCACAGTAAATGATAGGTATGCTTAAGTGTGGCAAAAATTATAATCAATTATTATTATAATTACTTTGGTTAATACTGTAGTCGAATCTCCATTATTAAATACTGTTTTTCATCATGGATTTAATGACCGTTAACACGGGGATTTACTCACATTTCAAATATAATTCAAATTCAGATGTAAAGCAAATAAGTGAACTGTTTAAGGTGAAGGTGGCGGTTGGGGACAAAGGGTCCTCTGGAAGAGGCTTAGGCTCAGACTAACTTTCTGACTGTAAAGCCAGTCTTGGATGGGCAAGACTAGCCAGCTGTCTAGGATCCATATTAGTGTTCCTGTCATGGTGTGAATGCAAAGCACACCACAGCATGTCTTCCTTCTCTCTCCCCAACCGGTTGCGGCAGATGGCCGCCCCTCCCTGAGCCTGGTTCTGCCGGAGGTTTCTTCCTGTTAAAAGGGAGTTTTTCCTTCCCACTGTCGCCAAAGTGCTTGCTCATAGGGTTTCATTTGATTGATGGGTTTTTCTCTTTATGTATTATTGCAGGGTGTACCTTACAATATTAAGCACCTTGAGGCAACTGTTGTTGTGATTTGCCACTGTATAAATAAAATTAAATTGAATAGAAAATATGCCCTTGCAGGTGTATAATTTTCACAGACACCTCAGTGGGTGGGTCATTATTTTCTGACTCTTCAGAATGTCATTAAATTACACAAAAATCAAAAAATGTGTGTCTATGTTTTAAAACATTTATACATTACTGTTTTGAGTCACTGCTTAATTCTCTATATTTTGAAGCCAGATCCTGAACTTCAGGGTCACCAGTCATAAAAACAGGAAAACACAAGTATTTTAGAAAACTGTGTACCGTCATTTGTAAGCGGAGTTGGGGAAGCGATATTTGAAGAATAGTCAGTTTCCAGTGAATATTGATACTCCCAGATAAATGTTGTGATCCTATCAATTGCAGGACTTTTAACTACATCCTGAGGGAGCTGCCCAAAGTACCCACCCATGTGCCGGTGTGTGTGTTGGGAAACTACAGGGACATGGGCGAGCATCGTGTCATCCTCCCTGATGATATAAGGGACCTAATTGCTGGATTGAACAGGTAGATATAGATAATAATTGAACGTATACAGTTGAAATAAAAAGTGTGATAATAATAAAAGTTGTTTTCTCAGTAAAAAGTAAATCTTCTTACCTGATATAGCTGTGGAAAATGTTTTCAAATTTGAACATTTCAATGAGCATCGCATTTGCTCAGTACTCTGGGATAAGCTACACAGACCTTTTTTGTGTCTGCACTCTGAGCTGTTAATAAAGCTATAATGTCATCAAACCTTGCACACACATAGAAGTAAAAAAGTTTTAAAATCTTATTTTTAAACCGAAAGTTCACCAACGTTTGTCCGTGTACCTCTGTATTTATACAGGGACTGTCTTGTTTTTCCACAACAACTGCATGAGCACATTACCAGGATGGTGTCAAGTCGCAGGACTTGCCTATAGGGGCTCAGAATACTGCACCATATGTCACTGTGTTCAGTCACAGATAGCAGAAATACAGGAAACAGTACCAGGAATAAAGAGGAAGTGTTGGAAGAAAAGAGAACCGGGAACAATATAATTCTCTAAGGACTTTAATTTTTTGTTTTAACTTTAAAAAATATTTACATAATCAGCAACTAGATTAGTGTTCTTTTGCTGTGGCTGTGTCTGCAGTCACAAACCAGACATCCAGGGAACTGAGGGCTCAGTGACACAACCAAAACAGGAAGAAGCTTTTTTTTTTTTTTTTTTTTGTTAATTTTGTCTTCTTACCCAAATTTGAGCTTACACCTCACCAGAGGGACTGGCTCTGCAAAACCTAAAACCCCAGTAGTAGATAACAGGTATCACAACAGTGGTCATCAACTTTCTCTAGTGGGCTGTCTGCTTCAGGCCCGATGCACAGTCGCGTAAAATGGTAATTTTGTGGGTCATCCGACTCTTCTTCCCCACAAAATGATCCCTATGAGTGCCACCACTCCAATCAGAGACATAAGGTGGTAAGGTACAGCTTAGCATCTTGCACATATAAAACATATTTGCACAAAACATGCTGCAAGTAAAATAATCTGTGAAAACATGGTACTTCCTGGGGATTTTAAACAGAAACTCCTGCTACCTGCCAGTGTGGAAGTGCCTTAAACCTGCATTCTCTCTAACAGAAAAGATGTCTGTTTTTCCAGAGACTTTTATAGAATCAATCTTCAGCTCTCTTGATCTTTGACCTCAGTAAACTTTCCTTCCTAGATTTTATTCTTAATAAATACAATATGATTGTTTTGTAAATGATGGTTCCCCAAAGTCAAAAGGGAGGATAAAACAGTATGTGCTCATAATACAAAATGTTTTCATTTACAGTTTGTTATCCATTGAGCACATCAATGTGGCATTAGTTTCAAAAAGCTGAGATGGTCACAGCAAAAACGCTAAACTTGTGGCATCAAAACAGAATATCACTAACCAATGAGGGACTTGAAGATTGTTACCTACAATTTTTATATAGACCCTGCGGTGAAAACAGCAGTAGAAACTACGCTGAACAGTAGACTGTGGATAGAAGATTACTCACATAATAGTGTTCAAAAGTGAACGTCACTTATGTTTATTTGGCTGGTTGGTAACTAACCTGTCTAATACAAATGGATATTTTGACACTAACAGCTGTCTAGTGTCAAAGGGAAGGTGTTATCCACTGTCAGTTTAACAACTTAACAAGCTGATGATGTGTCTGATGTTTTTGTGCCCTTGAGGTGTTAAATGCAGCTACACCTCTTTCTGTTTTTTTTGATTAAATAACACTTGGACATCAATGAGTCATGTAAATATAGGGTATATGTTCAGAAACCTAATGCTTTCCTTTTACAGACCTATGGGATCATCTTACATCCACTATGCCGAGTCCTCTATGAAGAATGGCTTTGGCTTGAAATATCTGCACAAGTTTTTCAACATCCCGTTCCTTCAGCTACAGGTTATTCTTTTGTTTTGTTTTATGTGCTGAATATTTGATTTATTTTTATTATCAGGTTTTCAACAGCTATAATTTTTTTATTATGATTTATTTATTGTAATGAAAGACAAAGCACGCCTATTTCATCTCAGCGCGTGCCCAGGTATTCATGCCATGTGTTTGTGTGCAGAGGGAGACCCTCCTGAGGCAGCTGGAGACCAACCAGTTGGACATGGATGCGACACTGGAGGAGCTCTGTGTCCAGCAGGAGACTGAAGATCAGAACTATGAGATGTATGCTCATCTTTATTCTCTCTGACAGCCTGTGTCCTGCTGTTACTGAGCCACTAGAGGGACTAGATCAAAAGCTTTATTTCCCAAAATTCTCCCCCACTCTATGTAAAATGTTGTGTGTCCTCAGCCTTTGTGCATTAGTTGCTCTCATGGGCTTACACCAGTGAGCTGGGTACACACTACTACCTCCATCTTCTAGCAGTTGAATTTAACAGATTTGTAAAATGAACTACACATCTGTGTACATTTCCTTCTACTGAGTTTTTCCTTACTCTAGTTTCCTAAACTGTATTGATGGCCTCAGATGTTATTCAAAGTCTCTTAAAAGTCCTGTTGTGATATCTGCAGTTTCCTGGAGAACTTGGAGTCTCGCAGTAAGGGCTATGGTTCCCCTGGTCCAGCCAACGGTCAGAGTCCCTCATCAGGCTCTCAGTCCCCCATTGTCCCTCCCAGTGGGGCCTCCACTGGCAGCTCAAGCCCCAGCACTCCACAGCCACCAATCCCTTCCCAGCCACTCCCACAGTCACCATCTGTGTCCACGACCTCTCCTCCGCCTCCCACAGCAGCAGCTGGTGGGGCAGCTTCACCTACTGCTGAGGTAAAATCATTGGCCCAGTCACCCGAACACCTTCAGTCACCAGCTGCAGGAGCGTCGGGCCCCCAGAAACGCAGCTTCATGTCCCGCTGGTTTGGCTCATCCCCAGCCACCGAGACTTCTGCCTCAGCACCAGGTCAGTCCTACACAGCACACACAGCAGAGTGCTCCATGTAGTCTCTACACCAGCCATCTGTGACAATATTTCTGTCTATTCACAGCCATTAGCACATTCGTCCACATAGCATTACAGTCCAACACTGCAATTTTGCACTCAGGTTAAGTGGATCAACACTCTCAATTATAAAAGAATTCAATAACAGTAAATGATGAGTAGCAACCGGAGGTTTGATCCCAGGACATACACACCATGACATGACCATGCACTGCTGCTGGTTGAAGTCCTGCAGCAAATTGTGGCCATGACAAACCTGCATATGAATCACTCCGTGGCTTATGTAGACACAGAGGAACTGCAGGCTTATATAGAGATGCTCATTTTTGGATGCTGTTTACAGGTCAAAAAATTAATCAGTTTAAATCTGCAGGGTGCTGCTGCAAGCCCCTCTCATCAGCAAATGTAACGGCGTTGTGACTTGCAAGAGAAGAGCTGGCAGCACAACGTGGGAAGCTTACATGCAAAGATCAGTTTGTCCATTTACAGCTGCTGCTCCACCTCAGCTGGAGTCCCTCTTCTTGAAGGGTTAAAATCCAAAAACCGTGATTAATATTTATATTTCAGGATGAAGTATTTTTAAAAGATTTCATCATTTAAAGTGGAAAAAAAATCTTACTTTGTAATATTTTTGCAGCAGTTTTTGCAAAGCTGCCACATTTTGTCCTTAGGGCATTGAGTGTGACAGTTTCTTGGGGTTTTTTGTTGCAACGAGAGGTGACTATGACACTGCAAAAAAAAATAAATCATGAAAAACAATGTTGCTGCCAATCATAGACTTATTTTAGGGCCTATTAAAAATAATAATAAAATATTCCTTGAAATCTATTTCATGGAAATTATTTTTGTTTTTGTTTGTTTTTTTGATAAAAATCAGTGGAGCTATATAAACATACTGGCCTTCAAATCATTAAAATCCATAAAATATTATTAATATTGGATATTTAAAGTTCAGACCGAAGTAGTTTGAAAAGACTGAGTCATTTAAAGTGGAAAAAATATTATTATATAATACTTTTACAGCACTTTTTGAGAAGCGCCACTGTTTTGTCCTTAGAGTCAAACGAAGACTAGAAGAGTCAGGACTTTAAAGAATCATCTAAGGGTTAAGAAAGCTGTTCAGTGACATCCGTCAAATCTTGATAAACTGGAATGTAGTGAGCTAATGGACACATTCGATGGAGGTTGTTATATAAGTTACTGAATAAAGAGTTCACTTTGAATTTTCTTGGTCCTCCGGGCACTGAGAGTATCCAGACCAGTTTTTGAATACATTTGTTAACCGTAACTGAAACTGCCAGGTCCATAGTAAGTAGTCACAAGGTTTGAGACTTGGGAGTTGAGAAATGCGGAGCATTTAAAAGGATCAAAAGACTGGCTGGTGTTGGAATGTCATGTGATTTCAGTCTTTCCCTGCAGTTTCTGTATAATTAGCTAAAAGTAAACACACAGTGGTTCTGCTTTGGAGCTTTTGAACGTTAAAGCGTAGATTTTTATTCTGAGTCATTTTGCTCTCAGTCAAAAATTGTCTCAATGTTTTCCTCAGAGGAGCCTCCTGTACCAGTGTGTCCTGCTAAGGTGCAGAGTGTGGATGATTTTGTGCCAGATGAGAGACTGGACAAGAGTTTCTTGGAGGACAGCCTGTCCTCCAAGACCAAGGTGCCCCAACATGCAGCAGCTCCCACTGTGGACAGTGACAGGTGAGAATTTTCACAAATACTTCTGACTTGGCCTGTTTCTACTTTCAGAAAATACTCTTTGTCAATGTTTTACATTTTACCTTCTTTATTCGACATTTAGAAGAGGTTGAATTAAATTTTTTAATGTTTTACAACATTGTTAGTCACTAAGTGTCTGCTTTCGGTCACCTCTTCAAGCCTCTTTGAACCAACTTTTCGTGTTCTTGCTTCAACCCAGTGATGGCGAGGATAGAGGAAACCCCATGGTGTCCAGTTTCCAGGATGAGCTTGACCCTGATGATACTGAGCCAAGCCTTTCCAACTCTAAGACCCTCCCCCCCATTAAAGATATCACTCTGAGCAGTGACGAGGAGGAGGGAATACCAACAGCGCTTGTAATCTCACAGGATCAAGACCTGGAAAGTAAACCTGAGCTCAAAGCGTAAGTCAAGAAATTTCACTAGTGACACAAGTGATATACTGCTCAAAAAGTTAAAGAAACACTTTTTAATCTGAGTATAGCATTAAGTCAGTGTGGGATGTTGATCTTGTTAGTTAAGTAGCACAGAAGGTTGTTAATCAGTTCACTTAACAAGAGGTGACCTAGAAGGGCAACAATGCGACAGCAAAGCAGGAATAGTTTTACAGGTGGAGGCCACTGGCATTTTCTGCCTCCTGATCTTTTCTGACTATTTTTCTCTAGTTGTATGCATTTGATTAGGGCCAGTGTCACTACTGGTAGCATGAGGTTATATCAGGACCCCACATAGGTTGCACTGGTAGTCCAACTCCTCCGGAATGGCACATCAATACATACACTTGCCATAAGGTTTGCTGTGCCTCCCAGCACAGTTTCAAGAACATGGCGGAGAATACAGGAGACAGGCAGTTACTCTGTGAGAGCTGGACAGAGTCACAAAAAGTCCTTAACCCATCAGCAGGTCTAGTATTTGCTCTTTTGTCCCAGAAGAACAGGGTGAGCTCTGCCAGAGCTACAAAATGTCCTCCAGCAGGCCACTCATGTCAGTGTCTCTGAACAAATCATCAGAAACGGACTTCATTAAGGGTGGCCTGAGAGCTCAACATCCTTTAGTAGTGTCCTGTGTTCACTGCCCAACACCATGTAGCTCGATTGGCATTTGCCATAGAATAGCAGAATTGGCACCACTAGCACCCTGTGCTTTTCAGAGACGAGAGCCCGTTCACCCTGAGCACATGTGACAGATGTGAAACAGTCTGAAGAAGCCATGGAGAACGTTATTCTGTCTGTAACATCGTTAAACTTGACTGGTTTGATAGTGTCAGGGGGACATATCAATGGAGGGACACACAGACCACTATAGGGCTAGGCAGCAGCACCCTGAGTGACGCTAGGTATCATGTTGAAATTCCCGGGCCCACTGTCAGACCCTACACTGGTGCAGTGGGTCCTGAGACATCAGCTGTCGTCTCATTAGGAGCATGCCCCGATGTTGTCACACATACATATAAGCCCATACAAACTACTGAGTACCATTTTTGCAATGAAATTTTGACAAAATGGATTATCCTGCTGCATTCACTTTGATTTTTGAGGTGTCACTGTAGGTTGATGTGTAAACGATGTGGCATTCCTAACGCATGACCCAGTGCATATCAGTGTAGATATGCAGCCTACCCCCCCCAATCCCCCATTGTGATCTGATATGTTTTTTGTTTTGTTTTTTTACGTGTTCCTTGAATCAGGCCTATAATCACAAAACCAAAGGTGGCATCTAAAGCTCCGGATCCCCAGGGCCAAACCACACCACCCGTCTCCCTCACTTTAACTCCCGCAGCAGAGCAGCCAGCCCGACACCAAAGCAAGAAGAAGGGAAGCACGCCCAAAGTGGAGGACTCTGACACAGACCCTGAGGCTCCTGTGGCTCAGCAAATGCTCTCGTTTGTGATGGATGACCCTGACTTTGACTCTGAAGCATCAGACACACCTAAAATTGCAAAGGTAAACCAAGATACTTCCACTACGAGGTCAGTTCAGGTCACAGATCTGGAAAGCAAAATCTGCAACAGAAATTAAATAGATGAAAAGTCAATTAAAACTTTTCTGTTCTGCTTCTTTAATGAATATACATTTGCATCCCTTTTGAATGCAGGATACATTTCCAGTCAGGGATGAGCTTCTGTCTGACCTCTCTGATGATGACATGCAGTTAGCCAAGGTGCCAGAACCCCTAAAACCCACTGTGATCACCTTCAAACCCAAGGACGACACTGACCTGTTTGGTCTCGGGATCCAAGAAGAGCCTCCTGCAGCCAAGGAAAGCAGCGAGGATCAGGAAGGCAAGTCCAGAAATACTTGTCGATGTAACTCCACATTTGATTAGCTGATGAGCAGGCAGATTAGGTCAACAGAACCATTTAGATTCAATTGATATTACACAGTGACTTCAAGTTGCTTGATATTGTTATGTAAAGACCCCACAATAACAGAGAGAAAACCCCAACAGTCAGACGAAAGATGCACTATGGGAGAGAGCCAGAGTTTAATATTAACTAATTGTTAAATGCAGAGAGGTGTGTAAGCACATACTGGGGGAGAAAGGTAACTGAAGAAGAAATACTTAATGCATCATGGGAATCACCCAGCAGCCTACACCTATTGCAGTATAACTAAAGGAGGATTCAGGGTCACCTGATCCAACACGGACTATATGCTTTAGCAAAAAGAAAAGTTTTAAGTCTAATCCTAAAAGTAGAGATGGTGTCTGTCTCTCAAATCCAAACTGGAAGCTGGTTTCATAGAAGAGGGACCTATGAAGCCAGGGAGGCAGAGCCTTCAAAACTGAAGGCTCTGCCTCCCAATTCCACTTTTAAATACTCTAGGAACAACAACTAACCCAGCTGTCTGAGAGCAAAGTGCTCTGATGGGGTGGCCTAATTATGCAAGACCTTGTACGTGATGAGAAGGATTTTAAATTTCATTCTGGATTTAAGGGAGCCAATCAAAAGAAGCCAGTATGGGAGAAATATGCTCTCTCTTTCTAGTTCCTGTCAATACTCTTGCTTCAGCATTTTGGATCAACTGAAGGATTTTCAGGGAGTTTTTAGGACATCCTGATAATGAATAATTACAATAATCCAGCCTAAAAGTAATAAATGCATGAACTAGTTTTTCAGGTTCACTCTGAGACAGCAGGTTTTTTAATTTTACAAAGTAAGGCAGCAGCCTCACGTGTTTATTTAATATGTATATTGAAGGAAATATCTTGGTCAAACACAACTCCATTACTCACAGTGTTAACTGAGACCAGGGTAATGCCATCCAGAGTATTGGTCTAGACACCATATTCTAAGAGTTTTAGGGCTGATTACAGTAACGTCAATTTTATCTGAATTTAGAAGCAAGGATGTAATTTTTTCATGTTATTAAGTGGTTAAAACAATTGTCCTTTTTTGAAATGGTCTGTTCTGCTGGTTTTGTTAAGAAACTGAACTTTAACATAAAACGTATTTAAAATGACTCCTTCAGCTGTTCACCACTTGTGAGAGCGCTGTATGCATGTGCTCCTCTTTCAGAGAAAGAAAGCAAACACTCCTCCAAGGAAAAGAAGAAAAAGAAGAAGAAGAGCAAAGAGGTAAACCTTTTGTTGATATTACATACTGTAAGGACTTTGTGTCTAAAGAAGAGAAATAAAGCCGTTTTTCTCATTGACCATCGAGCGTATAATATCTATTAGAAATTGAATGCCTGGTACTGAGCTGTGGTGACGGTTGGTGAGCAAGAGGATAGTGTGGAGACATTCCTGCTACAAAGGTGTATGTAAAATGATAAATGATTATTTGGAAAGATTTGAATGAAAATTCAAAGACATAATGAGTGGACATTCTTATCTAACGCACTCACCAGTGAGGGGTCAGACACTTCAGACTTCAAACTTGATTTAAGTCTTTTAAACTGCAAGTCTGCAAACTGCAGGGTTTTTTTTCCTTTATTAAAAGGATTCTGTTGTTTTGCTATGAACGTGAACATAACAGAAATAGAAAAGTTCAGCTTTTTATGTCGTGAATAACCTCTGAGGTTCTGCCGGCGTGTCCTACAGTAAACTGTGTGCTGTCACTTACAGGAGGATGAAAAGAGCAAGAAGAAACACAAACACAAGAAAAAGGAAAAGGATGAAGCTACAGTGCCCGATGAGAAGGAGAAAAAGAAAAAGAAATCCAGGACCAAGAAAACCGAAGTGGACGAGCTGGAGGACTTTCTGGGCGGCGGGGCAGCATCGATCAAAAGAGATGATGGCGATTATGAAGAGCTATAAGAGCTCCTGCAGAAGAGCGCCAGGGAACAGGGTTGTTGGTGGTTTGACTTGTATGTGCATAAAGCAGCATATCCAAGCCATACACTGTATACAAGGCTAACAGAACCCAGGTAAAATAAGCCAGGACTCTGCTACGTTTGACCTGTATATTACGTTTGTTACATTTGTTTTTCCCATCTGCGCCTGTGCTGTCACTTCCGTTCCAACCAATAAGAACAGGCTGGGACACCCACACGTACTGTAGTGAGTGGTAACAGAAATACGATGATCAAGGTGGCCGCAGCTCAGCTCTTTGTACTCTGACGCATTTAAATATGTTGGAATGAGGTTTTATTTGACATCATCCACTCCACGAACCAGCTGCTGTAAATAAAGCTTAACCATTTAGTCTGAATGTTGGTGTGGTTGGTGTAATAACTGAGAGCATGCTCAGAGTGAGAAGTGACCTCTTAAAGAATCCATTGTGTTCTTTCTCTTTGTTTCTTGAGCTTAATGGTTAATGGTAATTTTAGTCTTGTCTAAATATGAACACTGGAGGAGAATTTAGATGATTTAAGAAGGCCTTCCTGTTTTTTCACACTCCTAAAGTTCATCGTCCTTGCAAAGTCGGATGAATCTGAAACTGGATATTTTTTTTCTCATGGCCTTCTGTGTTTAACTCAACATTAGGTTCTTCTGTAAGTAACTTTCATTAGGCTCTTTGTGCTTGTGTTATTATTAAATTATTATTATTAAGCAAGATCATCTCAGTGGGATCTGTTTGGTAGGTTTCTGGTGCTGTCTTGCTTCCAGATTTTTCTTCTGTGAGAGTAAGAACAGCAGCGACTGTTTTCCGGAGCTTCCTTTAACAGCAGCTTTAGCGCCTTCTCCCTGAACAGCAGGAGTAAGTTACAGGAGCACCTTCTAATCTGTGTTCTTAGCTGTATGTATTTTAGAAGGAGCTGTTAACAAAGGCCTTCAATAAGCAAATCTCTCAAGTCAGCAGCCATCTTGAATCGGATCTGGGGACTTATTTAAAAACCGCTTTGAGACTGGGGAGAGAGCCGCGACTCTGCTACTACTTACGCCTACAGCACAGCAAATGAAGCTGTTACGAACCTCTGTGTGCATGCGTCAGTGCAACAGCATGATTGGCTAAAGTGTTTCTCATTTCAACTGTTGATTGGCTCTTTAGACTTGTAAATCTTGTACACCGTGTACATCTTCTCCTTACTGATCTTATACGGACAGAAGGTCAAGCAGGGCCAGGGCTGTAGCTATTTTTTGGACACAATATTGGACAGAGTAGAAAAAATGTCTGAAATGGAGCATTTAAAGCAGTCTGAAGCCTCACTGCACTTCTGCATACTGATTTGAAACATCACACTAACTGGAAGCATCCAGAAAAGTATCTGCAAGTGACTGATGTTATCAAGACATCACCACCAAACAGGAACGCGAAGTTCCCGCAGAGTTACATCTCAATACATTTGAATTGCATATGAATCTGCTTTGAGGCGTCCATGACCCTCAGTTTTTTTTTTCCCCACATAAAAGCAAGCTGTGTGTGATTCTCTGATAGTTTAGAGGGATTCGTGTAGTTTAGGAAGAGCCAACGATTAAAGTCTCACTTAAAAAAAGACAAAGTGAGAAAAGAACTTGTGAGTTGTCTCGTTCTAACCTGCGTGAACTGAAGCGTAAGCTTGACCGCAATGAAAGACATCAGTATTGTTTAATCGCAGTCCATAACGACTCTGAAACTCATCGTAATAACGGTTTTGCTTCAGTCACCTGCTGACGCTGCTTTGAATATAACATTTTCTCCACACATCACAATGGCTGCTACAGGTTTTCTGTCCCACTCTCTCTGCTTCAGCCTGTTTTCCGATTGCCTTAACGGAGGTTTACTACAAGGGAATGATGTGCAGCTGTCCTCGTGAACCATTTCAAGTGTTCTTACTGTAAACTGTTGGCTAGCTCGGTCAGGTTAAGAATGTTGTCCTAGCCTTTTGTTATAGGTGGATCTGTATCATCTTTAAATTCTGTTATAAGATTGCAGTGACTCGGTCCTTTGCTTTGGTGTCACTCTCAGTGGAGTTTTGTTAACATTCCCAGGACGTTTTCTTTATTTATTGCTTGCATTTTGTTGTTTTCTTTGCATGTTTTTGTGCCCAGACTTTCCTAAAAACTCATGCAGGTTTTTTTTTTTTTTGTTTGTTTGCTTGTTTTAGTTGTTGTATTTTGTCAAGTAACATCTGTTGATATTTGTCATCCATTTCCTGTTATCCATCATGCAGTGGTTTACTGCCAGAGCTTCTTAAGAAACTCTGCGATGATATGAGCTGCTCCACCTTTCACACATTATTTCTTTATTTCAGCGCCTCTTGATGGACTCGTGATGACATGCATCATCTCCCAATACTGAAATTTTTCAAAGAAGTGAAGCTTCCAAGATACATCGCATGTATTCTTTTGACAGGTTTAATATGGTTTTCCATCACATATACACACAGTTTACAAAAAAGTAATTGTGTTATTCCAAAGTTGAAACTATGCAGCATTGATCCTGAATACTGTATGCTCTTCTTTTTGTCTCTCGTCATGTGATTGAGGATAAATGCTGACAGCACAGTTTCAAGCAAAGCATGAGACTTAAAATGTACAGCAAGAAAAGAATGTAAAAAGTGTAAAAATAAAAAGATATATTTGAAGAGCTTTGTTCCAAAATGAAATGTACAGCATGTGGGAATAATGTCATCTCCATGAAATAAATACAGCAAAGCTTCGTTAGGGGGTTGTTGTGACTAAAGTAATAAGATTTCTGAATGAACGATGTGCTCTTTAAAATACCGTGGGTTTTTTTGTTTTTATTTTTGTTTTTTTTCCTCCTAATGGTTGTACGGCATTTTGGAATGAAACCCTTCATTTGTCACCCCATGACATGGTCCATCTTTACACTATGTGTGAGTTTGCTTATGTTTGGTTTGTCCAATAAATGCAAACTTATTTCTTCATAAAAAAGATGTGTGTGTCTCGTCATATTGAACATATTGAAGCCCCTTGAAGCAATTGCTGTTGTGATTTGGAACTATATAAATAAAATGGAATTGAATTGAACACTCGGTCTAACAATGAGGGGAAACAAACACCATGACTGGGACGGTTATGTACTTTAACATGTAACAAGTTACTAGTTACCCTAAACATGACAGTATAGTACAGCATCTGTGTTCTCACTATGCTGCTTCACATTATAAGGTAAAGACACTACATAGGTTTTTAGCAAAGTTATTATGTAATGCGTGAAGCTGGCTGTTGTTACAAGTATAGGTTAGACGACACTTCTGGGACTAAAGAGTACATTAATGTGAAGTGGCTTTCGATATTATGGAAGTCTGATGACATTATGGGCTCAGTCATCAGTTTCAGGTCATTTTGAATAAAACATAAATTTCAGTTTGTAAATTATGGTTATTATTAGAGTGCAAGTTGACAGGCAATAAATATGTAATGTCCTTGATAGTATTGTCATATCCATTCCTCATTTGCTATATCCACTTTCAAAATCCAAGGTGATGGTGAAAAAGCTCAGCTCAGGTTTTTATAACATACTGCTTCACTAACCAATGAGTAACATGAGTGCCGAAATCTTTTGTAAACAATCTGTGAATGTTCTCCAAGGTTAAAGTGAAAATGTTTGAGAAAACTTACAAAAATATTAAAGAAGAGGTCGCTGACACTCTTTGGACTTTGGATCGTCATTCGGTCTCAAAGCAGCATATTTTTAGAACATTTCTTGCTTAACTACCTCCATTTTCCATTTTAAAAAAAACTCCAAGGTTTGAGCACATATAATAACTGCAAACTTGTATCTTCATATATAAAATAGTTTTCAAAATATATTACCATCAACATGAATCAGAATCTGTAATTTGGGACAAAAATGAAGTTTTATTCAGTGTGACTCGAAATGAATGGCTGAGTCTATAGACTAATCAGAAAAGTGCCAACAGCATATAAGTCCGAGGACCATTTCCCCACAGACTTCCAGAGAAAGTCTTTTCACAACCACAGGTATCGACCCCTGGTGGCTTCAAAACAGTGCAAAGAAACTCTATGCTTCACATTAGCCAGCTTACAGTTGGACATTTTGTGAAAAACATATGTAGGGTCATTGGCTAACAATATACAGAACTGTGAAGCCACTCCTGCTGTGAATTGTTGATCTATTTAAAAAAAATGATTTGAATTGAACGTTTTCATTGGCAATTGTAATTTAACTGTTGTTTTTTCTCAGTAATTGATTAGAATTTCAGATTGAATAATTAAATTATTCCATTACATGTAAAGACTCTGCCAATGCTCCTCGTGCCTGCATTTCACAGCAGAGATTCTGCGTTTTCATACTCCTGCTCAGTCACAGCTCTGCCCACGTCGTCATAAAGTCCGTCTGCTTTCTGAGGGAAGACCAGAAAAAGATGTAACATCTGTAACTCTTCATGCTGTTGAAATGTTTCAAGGTGTGGAAAGTTTTACCTTAAAAAGGTGTTTTTTTGTTGCTGTGAAAGAAAAGTTGGAGAGTTTAGTGAAACCACCACGGTTACATGCTACAGCACGATAAAGTGACCCTTGTTTATTATTTATGAAATATTAAAACAAGAGCTAAAATTCTTACATTGCAAAATGGTTCATCTCATATAGTAATGCAGCGCGAATAGCTTCCCTTACCATTATTTATCATCTGAAGGACTCATTAGAAATGAAGAACATTTAATGAACAGTGACATATAAAAAAAAGACAAGGCCTGTCTTTACAGCTGATGGTGAAGGACCTGAATCCAGAATGTGCAAACAAAGATTTCATCTGACTAATTTTCATGATATTCTTAATTTCATTTTCAGCTGTCATGGTCTTTAGGTCATTGACCCCAAGTTTTGAATTTGGGAGGTCTTGGGGGTTTGTTCTCATTTCTTTTTCCATATCTTTGTATTATAATTCTGATGTCCTGTTCTATAGGAGTTTTTTGGTTCATCCTAGGTTTAGATGAGATTTGGGTTGGACCTCCATAGTCTTCTTTTTTTCTTTTTTCCTGTGCCTCTGAGTTTCATTATCTCTATTTTTGGTTTCTTGTTTGATTATCTTAGTTTCCCTTTGTTTCCACTCTGTGTTCCTTATTAGGTTAGGCAATGTTTAGTTATCATCTTTTGTGTTCCCTTTCTTTCCTCCCTAGTCAGTCATGTCTTTGTGTGTTCATTCTCCTTTTGCTCCGCCAAGTTTGTTATTTCCTGTTTTATTTTGATAGTCTTGTCTGTTTCATTTGTATTATTTTCAGTTTTGCTTCCCCTGTCTCATCACTCAGATTAGTGACAGCTATGTTCCCGCCTGTGGCCCGTCTCCCTGGTTATCCTCCTTGTGTATATATTGTCTGCATTTCCCTGTGTTCTCCTGCGTTCCACGGTGTGCTGGCTGTCTCCAGTCTCCAGATTAATGTCTACTGTAATTCCAGTAATAAAGCTGTGTTTCTGAGTTTAGTTCCTCCTGGGAGTGCTGCATTTTGGGTCCTACCTGCTTCAGACAGCATTTTAATGACATCAACCAAACATAAGAAGACCACCACCAGAAACAGTTTGTGCTGAACATTATCAGTGTAACTGCTGGTTCTTACATGGTGTTTCTCTACTTGAGCACTTTATATAACATGCTTCATTAACCCATTCACATCAGCACTTTTTTTTCTATAACTGAGTGCTTTCATTAACATTCATACACTGTAAAGTAACTAGTGGTTTAGTGTCTTGCCCAAGGATGCTTTGGCATGCAGACTGTAGCAGCCAGGGAACCACCAACGTTCCTCTACCTCCTGACTTACATTCACCCTGTTCAGGCATTTAAGACACATTTGCATCTTTTAAAAGTTCTCATCCCACATAATCTGTAGAGGTGCCAAAATTAAAGTGATTCTTAAAAATATCGTGTATACATGAATGATAATATTGTAAAACTGTTATTTTTGTTTTCTTTGTTTCTAATATATCAACAGCTCTAAGCTCCATTAAAAGTTAACATGTATAAATCTTTTAACTCTCAAAATCCAATAAATTGCTGTCTTAAATTGTTGTGCTCCTGTCTTCCTTCCCTCTTCCCAACTGGTCACGGCAGATGGCCGCCCCTCCCTGAGCCCAATTCTGCCGGAGGTTTCTTCCTGTTAAAGGGGACTTTTTTCCTTCCTGCAGTCACCAAAGTGCTTGCTCATAGGGGGTCATGTGATTTTTGGGTTTTTCTCTGTATGTATTATTGTAGGGTCTATCTTACAATATGAAGCACATTGAAGCCACTGTTGTTGTGATTTGGTGCTGAATAAATAAAATTGAATTATAATCTGAAAGGAATGAGAACCCAAGCTGTGTCACACAGCTTGGGTGAAAGTCTTTCTAACTTTAGCTTCAGTGCAATAATTTTGTGTCTGTTGTGCTGAAGTATAAAAATATCTTACTTTTCAGGTACATGCGGGTAAATGTGGTCACCATGGGCAGCAGAGGGAGTGAAATCCAGCGAATGAAACTCCAGATATATGAAGCAGTGGCTGCAGGGGGTTCCAGAAAAAGCATGTGGTTTGTATACATGTTGTGCAGCCCATGAGCACTATATTGACATTTACTTGCTTATCCATCTTTTTGGCACTAGAACAGGGAAACTACTGACTTGTTAGTGTTTTAATATCTGTTTGCACATCCAGCTGACACACTGCAACACAAACACTGTGTTACTAACTCCACTTTGGTTTCCATTATCTCCAGAGATGAATATATGGCTAGTTATATTTACCACCTGGCCTATTATTAATTTATGTTATTCTAACCAACCAAAATTTGTGGTGTGCAAAAACAGGAAATAGTCCTTGAAATCCTAGTTAACACAAAGTGCTGAGCAACAGTCCCAAATCTTAACTGGGCTTATAATCATAGAAAACTATGACTCTCATAAATACTCATATTAGAACATCACCGTTTGTAATTTTTAAAATGATGAAAGCTTAACATGCATGTAAAATAGAAATATTATCTTACGCTTACAGTTGTGGATGTAGCCTTCAGCCAGCTTGATGATGGTGCCATTCCTGCTCAGCAAACCACACCAGTACACTCCTTGTTTGTGGTTTGACTCCAACACTTCCACGGTGAAGGAGCTCACATCCTGGGTCACCTTCAGTTTCCCTCCATCCACCAAGTGTTCACTGTGACTGAAGGTGAGGCCGGTGCAGCACTCGGCAGAGTTCTGCTGACACCAAACCCTCGGAAGGCTCTTGTACTTCACTTCATAAGGACATGTCAGCTTCTGCCAAAACAATGCCTCACAGGTACCTGCACAGTGACATTGTTTAGGTGTGGAAATAATTTTTAAATGCTCCTGATCAGTAGTTCTCTAGGCTTTCTGGGGGTCTACTAAAGTTTTCCTCTTGATGTTGGCTGTTTTTTTACTCAGTTTCATTCCAGTACTTGTAGATATTCATTTGAATAGGAATGTTTTTGGGGTTTTTTGTTAAGCCATACTGTTTCATACTGACCTGTTAATACTCCTGTACTAATATATATTAGTAATAGCCAGTACTAAGTAATACAATACCAATACTCTAAAAGCCCACATGAACAGAGTACAAGATAAAGTACAAGTTGATAGTTTATGTTTTATTCTTTCTCACAGTTTTTAAATAATAATAATATCACTGAATGTAATTATGCAAAAGAAAATGTGACAGAAGATAATTTTCCTTCATGATATACCGAATGGCACTGATGCCATGTTAAAACCCGTTTTGGACTAGATAGTTTAATCTACTTCCGTTAGTGGCTCAGTCAGACACTATAATAATCTACAAAAACAAATATTTAAACTCTAAGATATGATTTCAAGTTCTCTGTAATGATGATGTGTACGCTTACCTGTTGCCAAAAGAAATACTGAAATCAGAATATGCATGATCCAAACACCGAATCTGGTTATACTCAAGTCTAATTTATTAAACAGGAAGGGGTGCTTTTAATGGCAACTGACGCAGGAAATATTTGGCCACAGTGTTGTTGCCTGCCTTTCATGGTGAGGGGATGATTTAATCCTCAAGGGAGAAACTTCGTTCTAACAACAAGCTGGTGGATTTATGTGTCTGTTTATTCACAAGTTTGTCGGTAAAAAGAAAGAAAGAAAGAAAAAGATAAAGAATTCTTTGGCTTTTAATTTGAAAAATGAGTCAGTACAGTACAGTACAAGTCAGTATCGACGTTTGCCATTGGTCCTTCTTTCAGCCAATGGCGCAAACTCTTGTAGGCACGTCTCTCTCCGTGTCCATGTGAGTAGCGTGGGTTAGCTACTAGCAATAAACACATCATGGTAAGTTGAAAAATTGTAAGGTTTGTGCGAGCGTTAATTTGTGTTTTAGTTTGATACTAAAAGGAGATGGTAAAGGTCGAAGCTGACACAGAAGCCAGGGTCAAGGTGGATGTACCGAGCGTATTTCCCCACCCGAGTGTTAGCACGCATTCACTTAGAGCCATAGAGCACAGCAGTAAAGCTCTTTAACTGGTAATGTTGAAATACTAGAGTACTGTTTAAACGCTTTATTTCGTTCCAGCTGCTTTTTCTGTATCGTCACAGACTGGTGTATAACTGGGAAAAATAAATCCACGAAGCCTATGTAACGAGTGAAAAAAAATAACTTGCTCGTTGGTCAAGAAGCGTGAGTTTTCTAATCAAAACAAAGATAGCAGCTCTCCAGGACCCTGGTTTGAAAAAAAGTCTCAGGTCTCAGAAATATGAAATTTTGTGCTCACTTTAGGAGTGTCAGAAAGAAATAATTGAGAATTACATGTAATAACCTTTAGTTAATTCTTACAAATGTGTCATTAAAATGTGACTGATGAAGATACAATCTTGATTGCCAGACACAGACCAGTGAAGGGAGAACCCCTGTAGGTTATTAAATGTGAATTAACGGGACACTGTATGTGCTTTTTTTGTTTTTGTTTTTTTTACCTGAACTTGTATGTCTGAGTGCCTTGAAAATAGAATATAGATAAAGTGGGTTTTATTTGCAAATGTCAGGGTTTTTGAGAATTGTTTAATCATTTATGTCACAGAGTTTAATGAAATAAGTCCACAGACTCTTCTGTTTTTCTCAGTTTAAGGAGTCTGTTCATCAATTTCAGTTGAAGTCATGTGTATAGATAAATTACTGGGTAAGTCTACGGAGAAAGGGACTGGATTGAATGTTTAAATTACAACAGTAACAATCACAATGCACTTTTACTTGTTGTAAAATCTGCATCTGTTTTTGTTTTGTTTTTTAATTCCAAAAAGAGTGTCTTGGGTTTAACTCCCAACTCCAGGGGGTTATATGAAGTTGCTGCTATTATTGCGCTACTTTTCATTCCTTTTAATCCAGGTTAATGAGCTGAGTGAATTGTTAGTGGCTTCCTCATTTTAAAATTTCTCCAAGTTAGAGTAACTGCTTTTACATCCTTAATTATATGGGGTGGCTGTGGCTCAGGAAGTAGAGCAGGTCTTCTACAAATCAGAAGGTTGCTGGTTTGATCCCTGGCTGCTCCAGTCCAGACAACGTATCCTTGGGCAAGATGCTGAAGCTCGAGTTATGAAGCACTTTAAGTGCTCAAGTTAACAAGTGCTATATAAGAACCAGTCCAAAGTGACCTTAATTCAATTTAAATTCTCTTTTTTTACTTAAGTAAAATTTTTACTGTAGGAAGATTTAACCATAGACCTGTTCAGATATGTTCAGTCTTTCTACTTATGTGTCTGCCATTATGTATTAAGTTTTTACGATTATAAGTTATTTCTAACATTTCATCTTGTTTTCTCACTAACTTTTGACAAAGTCCCCCTTTAACCATGTTTCCTAAGTTGTGTGAGATGTGTAGACATGTTCAGATATTGTGGTAACTGTCATTTTGCAAGGTAATGTCATTATGTTAAGAGGCCTGTCTTTGGAGTAATTTGGTGTAATGTTTGCGTAGCTGCGTCGAGAGGTGAGACTGAGGCGGGAGTACCTGTACAGGAAAGCACAGGAGGACAGGCTCCGAACAATAGAGGAGAAGAAGCAGAAGCTGAAGGGTGCCCTCGACGGTAGGTTGGCGTGATCATTAAGATCCTTTTTCCAACTACATTTTGCTTGACCAGAGTTGGCACCAAAATGCTCTGACCACACACAAGTGTGTAAAACATCTTTTACTTCTCTGCAGAAAATCATCTCCTTCCCACTGAGATACGCAAAGAAGCTCTTGAGCTACAGAAACTAGTGGAGTATGACGACGAAGGGGCAGAAGGCAAGTGTTGTGAATTCTTACTATCAGCAGCATTTTGTCAGTGTTCCTCACATTTTGTTCACTCATAAATTTTGGTGTTTTCTTGTGTGTGCAGGTGTCAGCTCTCATGTGGATGATGAGTATAAATGGGCTGGAGTAGAAGATCCTAAAGTCATGGTCACTACATCCAGAGACCCAAGCTCCAGGCTCAAAATGTTTGCCAAGGTTAGATCACTTTCTGAGCACAAGCACGTAGAGGCATCTAAAACCTCAGTGACAGAATTAACACAAAACATTTACTACAACACATATTTAAGGCATGTGCAGTTATTTCAACCCTGGTTCTTCTTGGTTTTCAGAGATGTTTCTGTATATTACAGATGAAAAATGAAAACGCATGAAAAATTGAGAGAGACGTTTTATAATTTCCAAATATAGAACAACGTCTAAAACCAAGGGAGGTCCAGTATTAAAGAATTTAAATGGAGTTCTGTGAATGAAAAAATAAATAGTACAAATAGTGCTAACTTGGAAATATGGTGTTACATGGTGCTTTCGTTGACATTTACATTAAAATGTAAAAAATACTGATATGCAGGCTTATTGACAGGCTTCAAAACTCTTTGAAGGATACAGCAAATTTTTAATCCAACAATTCTCTAGCCCTCCTTGAGCCTGGTGCCGCCAGAGGTTTCTTCCTGTATAAAGGAAGTTTTTCCTTCCCACTTTCGCCCAGTGTTTGCTCATAAGGGGTTATTTGATTGTTTTGGATTTCTCTGTATTATTGTAGGAGCTATATTTACCTTACAGTAATATATATAAAAAATTGATTGAAATTAAATGGAATATCTGCCCCCTTCTGAAATGATTGTCTGTGTAGGGAGCAGCTACACTCAAAAAGAGTAAAAGGATGAAGGGTGCTTCTGTCTGTCGGCTTGATTTGAACGTGTGTGTGTGTGTTTCCATTAGTCTGTTGTTTGTTTGAGTGAAAAGGAGAGACAAGTGAGCCATTTAACACGTGAAAACGCGTGGTAAAACTAGGCCTTAACCTCCTAGGACCTGGCGTCCACATATGTGGACATCACATTTTGGGTTGTCTAGACCACAATACAAAATTTTGCTCTTTCAAATGAGCCATACAGGGGCACAGTTGTTGTTTCTCATTTTGTTTTTGTACTCAAGAAAAATGCTGCTGTGTTCAGTCACCAAATAAAGAGTTTTGCACATCATTACTTAATTGTGACTGTCATAATAGCAAAGAGAAAAAATGCATGCCATGAAAAAAGGTGGATTGTTCAGATTTATAGGTTCTTGTTGACCACAGTATCATATGCAGATATTGTAGAAATAGCAAAAACATATTGTAATGGCACCTAGATATAATACAATAAGTAAAAAGTAATAGATGGGATGAAGCAGCAAGTGTGATATATTAATAAAATTGAAATGACAGTTGCCTCCTGTAAGTGGCTACATTGTGCTAGTTGGACTCATAAGCCCTGTTCCCATTAGCACCTACTCAGATCGACTCGCCACGACTCGACTTGGATCGACTGGTTTTCCATTACAGTCGGGTAGTACCTGTTATGCATGGCTGTCGTCATAGCAAAGCATCCAAGCGTCCCACAAAGTAATTACTATGTGACACGGACGCTACAGCAAAGGCGTACATCGAGGCAAGAACATGCCCGCTGCTCGGTCTGTGGCTTTTCGCCAGTCTCAGGGGACCACAGCGTTGTTTTTTGTAGTTATTTCCCTCGTTACCGGGATTCCAAAATGGCGGTTCTGATTTTCATGAATGAGATACTCTCGTGACTCATCAAGTGACGCTACTGACTAGGCAATTGGTGGCATGTAGCCTGACGACATCACATTTTAGTACCTGCTTGGATTGTTTGGAACCCAGGGCAAGCAGATACTAAAAAAGTACCTGCTGCCAGGTACTGTGATCTAAATGGAAAACCCTGAAAACCGTGGCGAACCATGCCAAGTAGATACTAATGGAAAAGGGGCTATAGTTCTGACAGATTCGGGTAGTTTGTCAGACCCCATAGTGATTTGTATTATGTGCTTTAGGCCATGTCTGCACTAATACGTTTTCGTTTGAAAACGCATCTTTTTCTCTCCGTTTTGGCCTTCTGTCCACAGATGGCGTTTTTGGTCAAGGAAAACTGAGAGTTTTGAAAATGCTCTCCAAAGCGACACATTTTAGTCATATGATGCAGTCATGTGACCAATTAAACTAAGATAGCAGTGTGCTATCTTAATTATGCAGCAGTTGTTTTGTTTGCTCTCAGTTTTGACAGCCCTATTAAAGATTAATATCAGTTTGTACATGCTTCAGATAGCTTTTCTTCAAATTCTTTAATTCTCACTCGCTTTTGGAACTTTGTACTCTCGTGTTACTCACAGCAACAACTCCACCTCATTGTCAGTCCATTTAAAAAACTTGGTGCTTTTCCTCGACATTTTGCCACAATGTTTCAAAGAGCCGGAAGGTAAATAAATGGCAGACAGAAATGACGCAGGTCGAATCGTCTTTTTTTCCACCAATGTGCAGTACTGGAATGTAAGCGTTTTAGGTTGTTTCAGTGTGGATAAACAACTCTGTGAAAACCATAGTGTGGATGCGGAGCGTTTTTAGACGAAAACGCAGTTTTCAAATTTATCCGGTGTAGACGTAGCCTTAGTGAGTTTGTGATCTGCGCAGATGTGTGACTTTTTACACTTTGTCACTGCTCCCCGACATGCACACACCTCTTCTGCGCTGCTTTTCCTAATTTGGCCACATATTGCATGCCTTGCTGTAGTTCTGAGTTTTTCTTGAGGCTTGTGGTCGGTGGTAAACTCTTCTGTCTTCTGAAGTTTTTGCTCTCTTTTAGCTGCACAAATACAGACAGTGATGCTGTATAAGGTGCTGCCCCAGCTATTGAGAACAAACTGGGTTCGGGTTTTATATATTTAAAAAAAAAAAGCAATGTAGACCATGAACATTAAAAATTGAGTTGAGAATAATACACGAATCCCATCTTGTATGTGATTCCAGGAGGTAAAGTTGATGTTCCCTGGTGCCCAGCGAATGAACAGAGGAAATCATGAGATCCCTGCATTGGTACGAGCCTGCAAAGCTAACAGTGTTACCGACCTCGTCATCGTGCATGAGACAAGAGGACAGCCAGGTATACTCGCTTTATTCACTTATTCATTTTGCTGCAAAGTCCACCCTCATTAACCCCACACTCAGTCATTTTGCTCTACAGGCAGGCCTCAAATATGACAGAAACATTCAGTTCAGAAGAGCTTTAATGGTTACTCCCACTCAGCTTTCATGGGGTATAGAGTTAAAGGACTACGTAGTTTTGTGTTTTGTATGCACAACATCCACCAACAGTGCTAAAACTGGTTGGTGGTTTCAGACCACATTGTACAGCTTGTTCATACATCCACTGCACATGTGCATTGCTGTTTTTTTTTCATCCTAGCTGCCCTATAGTCTTCACATTAGGTCAACACTAGAGAAACAAACACAGTTTCTTTACCAATATGAAAACTCTGCACTTTTAAAATTTATAATGGAGTGTTTGGGTTTTTGTTTAACTCTCAGTATTGACCATAATATTTGTTATTTTGCTTAGTTTTGTTTGTTCTTATATATTTACAGATGGCCTGGTGGTGTGCCATTTGCCATTTGGCCCAACAGCTTATTTCACTCTTTACAACGTGGTAATGAGGCACGATGTTCCCGACATAGGCACCATGTCTGAGGCCTACCCCCACCTCATTTTTCACAACTTCACCTCACGGCTCGGCAAGAGGGTGAGTGAGTGAGTGCTGGACAGCACATGCCTTGGATATTCTTTCACACCGCTTGTTTGTGCGCACAACTAATTAATTCTACTCACGCAGGTATCCAATATCCTCAAGTATCTTTTTCCAGTGCCAAAGGAGGACAGCAGGCGTGTGATCACATTCGCCAACCAAGAAGACTTCATCTCTTTCAGGTGAGCATCAAAAGTGAAAATTCATATAAACAAAATGCTATTTGGGTTAAAGAGTAAGATGTGATGCATTTATTTTTAACAGACATCACACCTATAAGAAAACAGACCACAAGAACATAGAGCTGACAGAAGTAGGGCCCAGGTTTGAAATGAAATGTAAGTATGGAAAGTTACCGCTCTTCAGAGACTGAATTAACCATTGTTGACGTGGTTATATCTTCTCTGGAAATTCTTTGTTTTTCCATCTGTCACTACTTGATCCATAGCAGAAATCTGATTTGTTTTATACATAGGAGAAAGCCTTTTTTTCCTGTCTTTACCTTTCACAATAAAAGCCCTAGACAATGCATGGCTGCTGTCCTCACAGTAGTAGAGGGATTTCTTGTGATCAATGAAAGGTTTACAAAATTACACCAAAGCAATTTACACCTGATTTAAGGATTAAAACAACATGGTGTGTATAAATGAGCCGTATCTTTCACTATTGCAGTATTGCACTATTACTATGATGCAGGAACTGAGCACTGATAACAAGTCAATTTAGTCTGGTGGAAATTGTTTCAAATTGTGATTAGTTTGACTATGATTTCTGAAAGCATTGCCGAGCATGTGCAGTCATGTTCATGAGAATCATGGCTGCATGCATGCTGCATAATACAGTGCAGCCTCCGGGCCCGAACATCACAGCCATCCATGGCAGACACAGAGTTGTTCTGATTGGTTAACCTCTGCCCAATTGTACTTTTGAGAAACTCTTTTTATACCCAATCATATTACTGAGTGTTGCCAATTCATACAGTTACCACTTTCTTTCCACCTCCCAAGTTTTTGAGGTATGTTGGTGCCATTGCTGCTGAAGTATTTTTCATGAAATTTACATTCTACAGTTTTTATGTACATGTAGTCTAAACTTTTTTGGAAGTTTAAAAATGTATAGTAAAAATATGTAGCTTCAATTTTTAATATAAATCAGTGTATTGTGTGTTGTGTAATGTATTGTATACTAATGTGCAACACCAGGAAGAAAACAGATTTATTTTGAACTGATTGGAAGTAAGAGCATCAGGGGAAACTCCAGTTGTAGAAAAAATGGATTACTATCCTCTGCTCTGTACAAATTTTCTTTGGGCTCGTTAAATATTAACACCACATCCTCTTTCTATTTAGTGTATATGATCAAACTGGGAACCCTGGAGAACGAGGGCACTGCAGATGTGGAGTGGCGTCACCACGCATATACACACACAGCGAAGAAAAGAAGATTCCTTAGCATTGAATAGGAACTGAGTCATCGTCTGGAATTATAAAATAATATGTGATTTTTGTTAAAGGAGCATAACGAGGGATGACAAGTCCAAGTGTAGTCAACAGCTATGGATGTCTACAGTGATGAGGAATAGGACAGCTGAGCTCAAGTAGATTGAGCCTTGTTTTTTTTATGACAACCCTATTTGTAGGGTTATATATACAGTATAAAGCATCGCATTCTATATGGTTATTCTAACTTTTATGCTGTTTTATAATAAAGAGTTTACTTGATCTGCAATGAGTGTCTTTCTTTTTTAAAAAAAAAAAAAAATTTTTTTTACACCAATCTGCCTTCTTCTTTCGGGTCTTTGTCTTCTACTCCTGGCTGACATTTGTCCAACATATCTGCCGTCACTCTGTAAATGTCCAAACCATCTCAGCCTTGCTTCTCTAACTTTGTCTTCCAACCGCTCAGCCTGAGCTGCCCCTCTGATGTACTCCTTTCCAATCCTATCCACTCTGATCATTCCAGTGAAAACCTTAGCATCCTCGACTTCGCATCTGCCACCTCCAGCTGGACCTGCTGTCTGTCTTGCCTCTGCCTTTGCTCACTTCCTCTTTTTGATGTCCGAAGTCGTTCTGCAGACTGCTACCTTAACTACATTCTCCCCTGCCACTACAGTCTCCTGTCTCTTTCAGATTAAACCATAAAATGTATCTGTGTGTGCCTTTCTCCTCTCTTGTCACCCTTTGTGCCTCTCTCTTCTTAAAGTAATATTTCACCACAGAGATTTTCATCCTTTTTTCAGTACCAATTTGCCAAAATGACACATCCGCAAATATGTGTTAAGTGTCTGAACAGTGCACTAGTATGCATTTATACTTGTGTCAGTAGACCTAGTACAATCTTGTAGCAGTTTTTAAAATTAATTAATTTACTCGTGATCAAAATATAATTACAAAACAGATTAACATTTGTCATTTCCACCGGTTTTAACGCTGAACAATAATCACAGGTGTATATACTCTTGCTGTAGTATACATGTGTGTCGTTACACAGCAGCTCCCACCGTTTGGATTGCAGCTTCTGTCCAATGAAAGAACGCGCCTACAAAAGTTGACCAATGAGCACAGAGCATTTATGGAGTTTTTCCGCTTTCCCCTGAAGTTCTTGACAGATTCGCCTCCAGATTGCGAGAATTCAAGATGGCCGTTACAGGTACGAGTTTAACTTTTTATTTATCCCAACTGTTTCAGAACACTGAGACGAAAGGAGATTTTGCTGTCACCGTAAGCACTGCATAGCACAATCTGGACCGTCCTGTGTTGAGCATGTCAAAGAAATTATTCCCTGCATATCTGAAAAGTGACTCTTAAGTAGGCACCAGCCTGACGCCGTGGTAAAACCCCTAACTTTGCTAACCTTAGCAGGCTGGGACTAGCGTTAAAGGTTTTAACTGTAAACTGCGCTAGTGACTGAAGCAGCCACATAATCTCTCCCGTTCCAACTAATGCTAATGCTTAGCTATGCTAGTTTGCTAGCTGGTTGAGCGAAGAGGAATTTCCGAAAACTCTGATTACTTTGCTTTGTATGAATTATGTTTTTATTATATCGCTTCGCACCTCTTTACTACAAATTACCTTGAAAGGCAGTCAGCTAGTTAGCCGGAGACGATTAACTCGCGCCCCAAGAGGAACATGGCTTCCCCAAACTCGAAATGTCATTTTACAAGGCAGTCGAATCCCATGCTAGGCTACCGGGCTAATATGAGCTAGCGTTAGCATCTTTCGGCTGTTAACCAAATGTTCAACTTTGTTTGTCAGCGGTTTGTTTCAATGTTAATTCAAAGCTCGCCAGGTCTCAAATATGAGCTACAACGTTTAGAAAAAGTTAGTTCTTGCTCTTGTAGGCCACTTTGCGAACACCTTAGTTGTTGGTGCCACTGGATTACAAGCTAACCGGTATAGTGTTGTAACACCACAATTCAAAACTCGGGAAAAAGCTTTCGCGAGGTTTTAGTGTTTGGGTTAATCAAACAACGGTTATTTTCAACAACACTTTAAAGTATGTGATTTTTTTTAAAACTTTAAAGTTTTTACTAGCGTGTTGTACAGTAGTTGAGACAGAAAATATCACTCCCTCTTACTAATTTAATTGATTTTTATCCAAAAGAAATGGTAAAAGAGGGTGAAGACGAGTGCCAGGGGAGATTCGTGACAGAAGCAAGATTGAAAGGTGTTTACAAGATGGTAGTGAGAGCTGCTATGATGTATGGTTTGGCGACGTTAACATTTTCATTAGGAGTGACTATGATGGACAAAATTAGAAATGAGTGCATCCAAGAGACACCTCAGGTTGAGCGGTTTGAAGACAAAGTTGGCCAAGGCTGAGTTGATTTGGACATGTGCAGAGGAGTGATGGTGAACACAGGATGTTGAAGACTGATCTTCTAGGCAAGGAGGAAAAGAGGAAGGTTTGGGGATGTTGTGAAGGAGAGGGGTACAGAGGGTTCATGTGATAGATGAGGATGCTAGGGAATGAGGTTCATCGGAGGCAGATTTTCTGCTGTGCAACCCCTAAAGAGAGCTGCCAAAAACATATTTATAGTATTCTTCTAACATTAATTACCAATTAATTATATTAATGTTTATAAAAGTAGTTAAAATCTGTGCGTTATCAATTTTATCATACCTATGTGCACCTTTTCATATTCTTTTTGTGTTTGTGTAGGTTCTAGGTAAAGGGCAAACTCCTCTGGACCCCACTGTGCATGAAGCTCTCCTGAGGCTTTGGTGTCCAAGTACTGCGTCTTCCCTTCCCCCCTGCCCTCCCCCAGTTCCCTCCTGCCTCTCACCATGTCCTCCACCTCCTCCTCCTACTCCTCCTCAGGGGAGACCAGTCCAGAGGATCCACCCCGAGGTGGAGGAACCATCCGAGTCTACCTCCCCAACAAACAGAGGACAGTGGTGAGATACTTTTCTCCATGTTTGTCTTGACCAGTGACATTTTTTATATTAAACGTAACTATAAACAGTGCCTTGTTTGATAGAAAACAATTGACATTTAACACTTCTGTAGGAGAGAGAAAAAAATCTTCCATCACTGTTGGTTGTAACTGTAATTGCACCAAGTTTGACATCTTTCAGAATGTGCTAATGAGTAAGCTAGTTGGACAGTTGGTATCAGGTTTCTCAGATGGTGCCTGCCACCATCGTCCTTTAATTTGACTTGAAATTCCTGTTAGATGTCAAGTTTTCATACGCTGAAGCGTAGCTGTTGCATAGTCCTGTCACAATGTCAGTGTTAAATTTAGTGATATGGGTGGCAGTGTAGAGGACACTGTGTTCATGGCATTATCCAACATGAATCTGTAGGAGAATTCTCCTTTTAAATCCTCAGTGTTTACAGGTGAGTTTTACTAGCTGTACAGATCCTTCCAAAGCACATCAAACTGAGCTTTTCCCTTCTCTGCTGGACCTTTTTTGTAAAAAGAATGAGCACATGTGCTAAATCTGTGTAGTATTAGCAGTAGGGCTGCCACAAACGATTATTTTGATAGTCGACTAGTCACCGATTATTTTTGTGATTAGTCGACTAATCAGATCATGCATCCATTGGACGTAAAATGTACAGCTTATTGCACCATCATGCATCTGCTCTCATATAACTATCATTAGCGTACAGCTTTAAGTGTTTAAGGTATGTGCTAACTAAAAATAAAGACAAGATGATAGTTTATTAAATTTAATTAAATTTGCAGATTGTTTCGGTGGAGTTTAATAAACTCAGCTGTCTGCTCCGTGCTATCTAAAATATAACAGGACACCGGAGTATATTCTCGAGCATCTCACACTTCTGATAATCAGTTGTCTGCTTGACGTTTATTCTGCTGTGTAAAAACTATAACTTTAATCTCAGCCAAACCGGTTTACTCAGGAACAAATAAAATACTGAAAAAAGCCAAACACGGTGGGTTTGAAAACGGTTTGCCGGGAGGTCAGTGTTCTCACCGGCTCTAGTGAGCCTAGCTATCGAGCTGGTGGGTAACAGAAGTATCCGAAAACGTCGGAGCGCTTTTGAAAATATGTGGTGTCTTGAAAAACTGAGCAGATATTTGAAGTTTACACAGCTACATTCTCGCCTGAAAATATGTTAAACGTTTATTTTGTGACCCAGAAAGAATAATAAGAGTAATATTAAAACTAACTAGCTGCCGCTATTGTTGGAAACTGAGCAGGGCCGCGCTATGAATTCTGGGACAGGTTGGGCCACAAAGTATACACCGACCCATCCTTCAAATCTGGGGAAATGAAGGGCGTATTTGTCGGCCGCATTTGTCGGAGTCTTTGAATTTGGACAGTCTTCGTCGTGTCGCTGTAACGTAATCGGCCTACAAATGCGGGCACAGGAGGATGCGGTTCCTGAATTTGGACACAGCTACAATACCGGACACTGCTTCTTCTTCTTTGAGGTTTAACGGCAGCTGGCATCCTTGTACATGCAGTGCTGGCATCTTCCGTTTCAGTCTGTTATTACACTCTTAAATCCTACTACTTATTCCTGCGTCTTTTGGGATCTTGCAAAGCTTCAAACGACGCGTCGACTATTAAATTAGTCGTTGACGTAATCGTGACTAGTCAACTAATCGTGGCAGCCCTAATTAGCAGACATTATAAGGGAGAGACATGACACTCAGTCCCGAATAGAAATGTAGGGAAGAACTGAGTAACTGTGAAGAGGTTGGTTATTGAGCCCCTGCCTTCAAACCAGCCACAAATGAGAGAACCTATTGGCCAATTGTGATGTGCTAACATAAGCACACAGCTGACGTTTGACAGTTCCACATGTGTGGTGGCAAGGGTATGTCACTACATATTATTGTAGCAGACAAGTAGGAAGGTGCTTTCTTACTTTTTGAGATAATATGAAGTGCTGTGTTGTTGTTATTATTTTTTAAAAGTGTAATTGGTTTTTCTTCATTGAGATAACCAAAGGTGTTGATTGTGTTGGCTCTGTCGACCAAGCAATTAATGCCATAATGATGTGTAAATTGAAGTTATATTTATTTTTTTAAATGACATTTGGCTGGTGATTCAGTAGATATTTTTTTTATTTTCAGGTGACTATTGAAATAAAAGGTTTTATGGAGAGGTCCATTTAGATGGGGGTCTAAGCCTAAGTTAGCGCCCAGATGTGTAAGGGGTAGTCAGGGATGTAGTTCAGTTAGTTCTGCGCAATCCACCCACTGTTACTCTAAACTTTTAGGTGTGTGGTACAGAAAGAACGGTTGATTTGCTCATGGTGTTTCCTCCCATCTGCAGCTCTTCAGACAAGAGACATGATGTCCCTTTTTGTCTTGCTTGTTTGTTCTCCTGTGTGCACCTCTAACTAGAGAAGGGGAGATGAGGGAGATGGCGACAGAGACTGAGGAATTTATTTCCCACTTACAGCATGAAGAATAAGCTGGAAAGCAAAGAATCATATTCAGCCACATTTACATGTAGCTTTACGTTCCACAATCCTAAACACATAATGGGAACAATAACCTGCATCATCTAATGTAATGTTTGTTTCTTGTATGGTCAAAATTGATGCTGTTTGTTACTGCCATTTTGCCCAAGTATGCCTCTTGTGTTACCTGTGTGATCAGAGAATGTCATGTCAAAGTCACACTTATTCAAATATGGCGTTCTGTTTTCAGGTGAATGTCCGCCAAGGACAGACTGTGCATGAAATTCTAGATAAAGCGCTCAAAGTGAGAGGCCTGAGCCAAGAGTGCTGTGCTGTATTTCGCCTTCTAGGAGGGTAAGATTGCACTGCTGTTTGTGCCGCGTCCTCTCACATCATATTGGGAAAATGACTTTGCATTCCTTTTTGCCCACATGAAACTCTGTTTAAATTGCTTCTAAATGTTCCTTTTTTTGCCCCTCCAGTCGAAAGAGACTGACAGACTGGGACACAGACATAACTCCTCTAGTTGGAGAGGAGCTTTTAGTTGAGGTCCTGGATGATATTCCCCTGACCATGCACAACTTTGTAAGTATCTCACATACTTGTGTATAAAATGTTCATAGCTTATGTGAAATACCCTTTGTTCTTACGTTTTTGGCCTGTGATACTCTAATTGAATTGCTGCTGTTTTTAGCCTTGATGGTCTTAAATGTTATTACTGCAAAGTAAATTTCATGAACTTTATCTGTATAGGTACGCAAAACTTTCTTCAAGCTGGCTTACTGTGATTTTTGCCACAAGTTCCTTTTCAATGGCTTCAGATGTCAGACATGTGGCTACAAGTTTCACCAACACTGCAGTAGCAAGGTCCCCACCGTGTGTGTGGACATGGATACTATAAGAGAGCGGTGAGTTGGAGTAGTGTTTATCGTTGGCTGTACCAGATGCTTTGCTGGTAACATTTCACCAAGAGAAGGTGGCTAGTTGGAAAATAAGTCCTATTTTGAAGGAGGGCCACAATTCTATGGATTCAGACGATATCTTCCAGACTTTGCAACATGATGTCGACATACAGGCCATACAGTTGTTTTGGGGGGTTTTTATAGCTGCCATGTTCCCCTGTAATTTTGATTACAGTGGCTGAGATGAACATTGTATTCTGGCTAATCATGTTTTATGCAGTAAGCCTATGTAATCTTTAAAGGCTTACTATGTAAGGCTTACTATGTAAGCCTTTAAAGATCACAAAAGGCTCTTTTAAATGCTCTTTCCTCATTTCCACCTCATCCTCTTCACATCAAGCCTCATCTCCTGAACTGCAGTCAAGGCTCTAGCACACAAAAACATGCTTCTTTATTCCCAGTATTATTGCAATTACTTATTATAATTAGACTCCAGACAGCTGACTGCTAGCTAAACAGCTGGTTATAAGAGTTGGCCAGCTAACGTTAGACTGGAGTGTCCTAAAAATCACACTTTCCTTCTGATAAACAGTTTGAGTGCATTCTCCTTTTGTATAGGAGTTTGTCCGCTAAATGTTTAAGTTCAACAATGTTGGATCCACTTCAAAGAGAGTTTCTCTAATGCTAACAGCAGCGTTTACAAAAGAAAAGGTCAGGATATGTCTGTGAAGGTTCTTGGTCATCCTGGTCATTGTTGTCTAAGGAGCTGTGAATTGAAGAAGCTTCTCGGCTCAGAGGTGAAACGTCTTCCAAGAAACTCAAAGTTCAGACGTTTTTCTTTCCGAGCTCCTTAGTTCAGGATATCCTCAACAACTCACTCATCAACTCATATCGGCCCCTTTCACTCTCTTAGCTGACTAACACATGTTTCTCCTAGAACAGCCAACGTAGCTAGGATTATGAACTTGAATTGGGAGGGTTTTTAAAACGAAAATAAAAATAAAAAAATTTAGTAGATGGCAGATTGCAGTCAACTAAAATCTAGTGATTTTTTTACACACTGTAATTTTCCTTCTGCACTCTTAAAAGAGTCTTTTATTTTAGTCTTTGTAAATAACTTTATTGGGACATTGGAGTCATAATATTCTAGAGGACATTCTTAGAATTTTCCCAGAATTTTATAACTAGAAACTCTTCTTACTACTAGGAAGCTTTGCGAATGTGAGCCTGAGGGCCGTAACATCAATTGCTCCTCCTCCTCATTGTTTGCAATTAGTTCTGTTTCCCTGAGATGATGATGATGATGATTAGAGCAGGGCGATATGACCAAAAATATTTATCACAATATACATTTGAAAATTTGCGATAACGATGTAATTGATACTAGACAAAATACTTTACAACTCCACAACTTTGAGTTTTTTTGCACTAATAATGTATTTTCACTTAAACAAGCAGCTGTTTTTATGTGCATTAAAGTTAAAGGCATTTTCAGTGGAAATTGGCCGACATATCCTCAGCATAACCATGTATTATATCCACATGTATACATGCTCTCTCTGTCCTGGTCGTTGTGTCTTTGGGCAAGACACTTTACCCTACCGCCTACCGGTGCTGGCCAGAGGGGCCGATGGCGCGATATGGCAGCCCCGCTTCTGTCAGTCTGCCTCAGGGCAGCTGTGGCTACAACTGTAGCTTGCCTCCACCAGTGTGTGAATGTGAGAGTGAATGAATAGTGGAATTGTAAAGCGCTTTGGGTGCCTAGAAAAGCGCTATATAAATGCAATCTATTATTATTATTATTATTATTATTATTATTAAACTTAAAAAGAGGTTATACACACACAATACGGTAATATTATGTTGAAGCACAGTACTCCACGAGGCTCCTGCCTACAATAGCGGTAATGCTCCGACAATCCATCAAGCAGAGAGAGTTCGTAGCTTAGCAAAGTCGTACTAAAACATTTGACAGATTTTCGAGCGCCGTGTACCACATAAAATCGTTTCGAGGTCAGTAAACACAACTAGAATTCATACATAAGGCACACGGGATTATAAGGAGCACTGTCGATTTTCAGAAAAATCAAAGGATTGATTTTAAGTGTGCCGTATTTTCCAAAAAAGACGGTAATAACTACAGCCCGCTAGCATACTCTACTAAAAATAGTGCTTTGTTGTGTATCTGATGGACAAAAGCTAAACCAGTTCCACACCACTGAAGTTGCAGCATTTTTACAAACCAATTCTGGTTCATCCGTTTCATTCAACGATCCGCTTTCGCCCTTCTCATTCTCCGTCGCCACCATGCTTTTTCCGCCATGTGCGTATGAAAACAAAGGCACTGCGTGTGCGCATTTTACCCATATTCTATCGCGGTATTTCATTTTCTTATCGTTGCCCAACATTATACCGGTATTACCGTGAACGGTATGATATGGCCCAGCCCTAATGATGATGAAAAACAATTAAAACACCTGAAGTTCCTAAAATTCAGAACAGTTTCAGGGAAAAATGGAGATATACGGACCATCTTTTTGTGATGTGCCTAGATCAGGGGTGTCAAACTCAAATACACAGTGGGCCAAAATTCAAAACTGGAACAAAGTCGAGGGCTAACATTAATATTTATTGAAAAAAAAAATCTTCCTACAAATATAAGAATGAATCTTTTCTTATGGACTCAAACAAGTTTTGCTGAAAAACTGAATATGGAACAAGCAAAGCGTAATAGTAAACGATATATATATTAGCTGTATAATACCAGTAGGCCAGCTCTAATAGTAATTTGGTATGGCTTCGCGGAGCCTTAATAATATGAAACTTCTGTGATAATGTTTAATTGTTTTCTTTCAATCCTATGTCCAGTTCTGATCCCAGTCCTTGCCCAGATGGATACCCACAGATAATATTGCCAGAAAATTCCCCCACGCAGAGCAACCCAGCCTTAACCCCAGAGCCTTCTGGGTGAGCTCCATTATAAACAAATGGCATTCTATCAAAATTGCAGCATTGCTTTATTTTGTGAAATGTATATTTTAATCAAAATTTTGCCCTTCTTTCTTTTTGCTCAGAATGGGCCACCTGTCCCCATCCCCGTCCTCAACCTTTCACTTCCCCGTGTCAGGCGGAGATGGTCAGTCTCTACAGAGGCATCGCTCCACATCTACTCCCAATGTTCATATGGTCAGCACATTGGACCCTGCTTCTGCCATGATTATAGAGGTCGGTGTTGGCTGCTTGTTTGCTTTTGCTTGAAGGATTGTCACCTCCACTGTGTATTCATCAAAATAACTTTGTTGCATCTCTCCTCCTAGGAAGCACTAAAGTTCAACAACACAAT